>NW_027412208.1:0-54772 GCF_047663935.1 Musca autumnalis
ACAAAAAATATTTTTAATAAATTCTCGTTATTTAAAAAATCCACGTTAATTACAAAAAATATTTTTAAAAAATCCACATTAATTAGAAAAATATTTATAAAAAATCCACGTTGGTTACAAAAAAAATAGTTTGTAAAAAATCAACGTTGATTACAAAACATATTTTTAAGAAATCCAGGTTAATTACAAAAAATATTTTTAAAAACTCCACGTTCGTTACCAAAAATATTTTTAAAAAATTCACGTTAATTACAAAAAATATTCTTAAAAAATCCACGTTAATTACAAAAATATTTTTAAAAAATCCACGTTAATTACAAAAAATATTTTTAAAAATCACGTTAAAAAAACAATTCTAGAAATTCTTATTTAAAAATATTTTAAAAATTCGATGTTTATTAAAAAATATTAGTAATAATCAACGTTTATTAAAAAAATATTTGTAAAAATTCGATGTTATTAAAAACATTTTTTTAGAGTAGCTATGGTATTTAGGTGGATTCATTGTAATTATATAAATTGGATTCAAAATTGTGATACGACTTCAATTGCAAAGCAAATAAATAAAAGACATTTTTTAATCGATGTTTATTTAAAAATCCACTACAAACATGGATTTTTTTAAATATTTGCTTTAAAAAATTCTAAAAATTGAAATGTTACCTCAATATATGTTTGTATTTATTTTTATCACATGAACTCAATTCGATTAACCATCAAATAAAATGTCGTTCATTTGTGCGTATGCTTTATCAAATTTCTAATTTAAACACCAAATACGCTACAATGTACATAGTACTCAGATATATGTAAATTTGCTTTTGCCATTATTTAACATAAAAATGCCTTCACCCCACGCAATGTTTTTTCTAATACTTCTAAACAGAATAATTATTCCGGCAAACAAAATTTTTAAAGCTGCTTCCGCGGCACTACTCAATGACAAAGCGAATAAAATCAAATGAAATTTAATGAAAACAATCCATGACTATAAATTTTGAACAACATAAAAACATGAAAATGCAGCATATTCCATGCTTGTTGAAAACATATTTTTGTTTGTGCTGAAATCTAAACGAATTCTGTTAAAATTCACTCATTCGTGCATATTTATTTTTTTTTTTTCGGTGAAAATAAACCCGGGGACAAGGTCGTCCATTCATTTGTCGTTGTTGGTGTTGTTGACAACAAACCAAGTTATAAATATTTCATAAAATAATTCTGCATACCAATTGCAAATGGTGGATGGAGGAGGGTGGGGTAATAGGCAAAATAACTCGACATAGAAATATTTTGTTTGAAATATTTGACAAGTGAGTAAATTGACTCAAAGTGGAAAATAAATCACAAAAAACTCACAAACAGGAATGTAGGTAGCGGCAAACTGCATAAATATGCAAATTTATTTATAACGAAAAAAAAAACTCGTCATCAACTATAAATTTGTGGAGAATTTAAGAAGAATAATGTTTAAAAGAATATTTTTTCAAGTAACATCAGGGTCTTAAACGTGGATTTTTAAAGAATATTTTTTCAAGTACCGTCAGGGTCTTAGGCGTCAGGGTCTTAGAATATTTTTTCAAGTACCATCAGGGCCTTAGGCGTGGATTTTTAAAGAATATTTTTTCAAGTACCATCAGGGCCTTAGGCGTGGATTTTTAAAGAATATTTTTTCAAGTACCATCAGGGCCTTAGGCGTGGATTTTTAAAGAATATTTTTTCAAGTACCATCAGGGCCTAAGGCGTGGATTTTTAAAAAATATTTTTTCAAGTACCATCAGGGCCTTAGGCGTGGATTTTTAAAGAATATTTTTTCAAGTACCATCAGGGCCTTAGGCGTGGATTTTTAAAGATTATTTTTTCAAGTACCATCAGGGCCTTAGGCGTGGATTTTTAAAGATTATTTTTTCAAGTACCATCAGGGCCTTAGGCGTGGATTTTTAAAGATTATTTTTTCAAGTACCATCAGGGCCTTAGGCGTGGATTTTTAAAGAATATTTTTTCAAGTACCATCAGGGCCTTAGGCGTGGATTTTTAAAGAATATTTTTTCAAGTACCATCAGGGCCTTAGGCCTGGATTTTTAAAGAATATTTTTTCAAGTACCATCAGGGCCTTAGGCTTGGATTTTTAAAGATTATTTTTTCAAGTACCATCAGGGCCTTAGGCGTGGATTTTTAAAGATTATTTTTTCAAGTACCATCAGGGCCTTAGGCGTGGATTTTTAAAGATTATTTTTTCAAGTACCATCAGGGCCTTAGGCGTGGATTTTTAAAGATTATTTTTTCAAGTACCATCAGGGCCTTAGGCGTGGATTTTTAAAGATTATTTTTTCAAGTACAACCAAGGCCTTAGGCTTGGGTTTTTAAAGAATATTTTTTCAAGTACAATCAAGGCCTTAGGCGTGGATTTTAAAAGAATATTTTTTCAAGTACCATCAGGGCCTAAGGCGTGGATTTTTAAAAAATATTTTTTCAAGTACCATCAGGGCCTTAGGCGTGGATTTTTAAAGAATATTTTTTCAAGTACCATCAGGGCCTTAGGCGTGGATTTTTAAAGATTATTTTTTCAAGTACCATCAGGGCCTTAGGCGTGGATTTTTAAAGAATATTTTTTCAAGTACCATCAGGGCCTTAGGCGTGGATTTTTAAAGATTATTTTTTCAAGTACCATCAGGGCCTTAGGCGTGGATTTTTAAAGATTATTTTTTCAAGTACCATCAGGGCCTTAGGCGTGGATTTTTAAAGATTATTTTTTCAAGTACCATCAGGGCCTTAGGCCTGGATTTTTAAAGAATATTTTTTCAAGTACCATCAGGGCCTTAGGCTTGGATTTTTAAAGATTATTTTTTCAAGTACCATCCCATCAGGGCCTTAGGCTTGGATTTTTAAAGATTATTTTTTCAAGTACCATCAGGGCCTTAGGCGTGGATTTTTAAAGATTATTTTTTCAAGTACCATCAGGGCCTTAGGCGTGGATTTTTAAAGATTATTTTTTCAAGTACCATCAGGGCCTTAGGCGTGGATTTTTAAAAGTTATTTTCGGGCCTTAGGCGTGGATTTTAAAGAATAGTTTTTATATTTTTTCAAGTACAACCAAGGGCCTTAGGCTTGGGTTTTTAAAGAATTTTTTTCAAGTACAATCAAGGCCTTAGGCTTGGGTTTTTAAAGAATATTTTTTCAAGTACCATCAGGGCCTTAGGCGTGGATTTTTAAAGATTATTTTTTCAAGTACCATCAGGGCCTTAGGCGTGGATTTTTAAAGATTATTTTTTCAAGTACAACCAAGGCCTTAGGCTTGGGTTTTTAAAGAATATTTTTTCAAGTACAATCAAGGCCTTAGGCGTGGATTTTAAAAGAATATTTTTTCAAGTACCATCAGGGCCTTAGGCGTGGATTTTTAAAGATTATTTTTTCAAGTACCATCAGGGCCTTAGGCTTGGATTTTTAAAGATTATTTTTTCAAGTACCATCAGGGCCTTAAGCGTGGATTTTTAAAGATTATTTTTTCAAGTACCATCAGGGCCTTAGGCGTGGATTTTTAAAGATTATTTTTTCAAGTACCATCAGGGCTTTAAGCGTGGATTTTTAAAGATTATTTTTTCAAGTACCATCAGGGCCTTAGGCGTGGATTTTTAAAGATTATTTTTTCAAGTACCATCAGGGCCTTAAGCGTGGATTTTTAAAGATTATTTTTCAAGTACCATCAGGGCCTTAGGCGTGGATTTTTAAAGATTATTTTTTCAAGTACCATCAGGGCCTTAAGCGTGGATTTTTAAAGAATATTTTTTTCAGGTACCATCAGGGCCTTAGGCGTGGATTTTTAAAGAATATTTTTTCAAGTACCATCAGGGCCTTAGGCGTGGATTTTTAAAGAATATTTTTTCAAGTACCATCAGGGCCTTAGGCGTGGATTTTAAAGAATATTTTTTCAAGTACCATCAGGGCCTTAGGCGTGGATTTTTAAAGAATATTTTTTCAAGTACCATCAGGGCCTTAGGCGTGGATTTTTAAAGAATATTTTTTCAAGTACCATCAGGGCCTTAGGCGTGGATTTTTAAAGAATATTTTTTCAAGTACCATCAGGGCCTTAGGCGTGGATTTTTAAAGAATATTTTTTCAAGTACCATCAGGGCCTTAGGCGTGGATTTTTAAAGAATATTTTTTCAAGTACCATCAGGGCCTTAGGCGTGGATTTTTAAAGAATATTTTTTCAAGTACCATCAGGGGCCTTAGGCGTGGATTTTTAAAGAATATTTTTTCAAGTACCATCAGGGCCTTAGGCGTGGATTTTAAAGAATATTTTTTCAAGTACCATCAGGGCCTTAGGCGTGGATTTTTAAAGAATATTTTTTCAAGTACCATCAGGGCCTTAGGCGTGGATTTTTAAAGAATATTTTTTCAAGTACCATCAGGGCCTTAGGCGTGGATTTTTAAAGAATATTTTTTCAAGTACCATCAGGGCCTTAGGCGTGGATTTTTAAAGAATATTTTTTCAAGTACCATCAGGGCCTTAGGCGTGGATTTTTAAAGAATATTTTTTCAAGTACCATCAGGGCCTTAGGCGTGGATTTTTAAAGAATATTTTTTCAAGTACCATCAGGGCCTTAGGCGTGGATTTTTAAAGAATATTTTTTCAAGTACCATCAGGGCCTTAGGCGTGGATTTTTAAAGAATATTTTTTCAAGTACCATCAGGGCCTTAGGCGTGGATTTTTAAAGAATATTTTTTCAAGTACCATCAGGGCCTTAGGCGTGGATTTTTAAAGAATATTTTTTCAAGTACCATCAGGGCCTTAGGCGTGGATTTTTAAAGAATATTTTTTCAAGTACCATCAGGGCCTTAGGCGTGGATTTTTAAAGAATATTTTTTCAAGTACCATCAGGGCCTTAGGCGTGGATTTTTAAAGAATATTTTTTCAAGTACCATCAGGGCCTTAGGCGTGGATTTTTAAAGAATATTTTTTCAAGTACCATCAGGGCCTTAGGCGTGGATTTTTAAAGAATATTTTTTCAAGTACCATCAGGGCCTTAGGCGTGGATTTTTAAAGAATATTTTTTCAAGTACCATCAGGGCCTTAGGCGTGGATTTTTAAAGAATATTTTTTCAAGTACCATCAGGGCCTTAGGCGTGGATTTTTAAAGAATATTTTTTCAAGTACCATCAGGGCCTTAGGCGTGGATTTTTAAAGAATATTTTTTCAAGTACCATCAGGGCCTTAGGCGTGGATTTTTAAAGAATATTTTTTCAAGTACCATCAGGGCCTTAGGCGTGGATTTTTAAAGAATATTTTTTCAAGTACCATCAGGGCCTTAGGCGTGGATTTTTAAAGAATATTTTTTCAAGTACCATCAGGGCCTTAGGCGTGGATTTTTAAAGAATATTTTTTCAAGTACCATCAGGGCCTTAGGCGTGGATTTTTAAAGAATATTTTTTCAAGTACCATCAGGGCCTTAGGCGTGGATTTTTAAAGAATATTTTTTCAAGTACCATCAGGGCCTTAGGCGTGGATTTTTAAAGAATATTTTTTCAAGTACCATCAGGGCCTTAGGCGTGGATTTTTAAAGAATATTTTTTCAAGTACCATCAGGGCCTTAGGCGTGGATTTTTAAAGAATATTTTTTCAAGTACCATCAGGGCCTTAGGCGTGGATTTTTAAAGAATATTTTTTCAAGTACCATCAGGGCCTTAGGCGTGGATTTTTAAAGAATATTTTTTCAAGTACCATCAGGGCCTTAGGCGTGGATTTTTAAAGAATATTTTTTCAAGTACCATCAGGGCCTTAGGCGTGGATTTTTAAAGAATATTTTTTCAAGTACCATCAGGGCCTTAGGCGTGGATTTTTAAAGAATATTTTTTCAAGTACCATCAGGGCCTTAGGCGTGGATTTTTAAAGAATATTTTTTCAAGTACCATCAGGGCCTTAGGCGTGGATTTTTAAAGAATATTTTTTCAAGTACCATCAGGGCCTTAGGCGTGGATTTTTAAAGAATATTTTTTCAAGTACCATCAGGGCCTTAGGCGTGGATTTTTAAAGAATATTTTTTCAAGTACCATCAGGGCCTTAGGCGTGGATTTTTAAAGAATATTTTTTCAAGTACCATCAGGGCCTTAGGCGTGGATTTTTAAACAATATTTTTTCAACGACTATCTAAGCCTCAGGCTTCGATTTTTTAAAGAATATTTTTTCAAGTACCATCAGGGCCTTAGGCGTGGATTTTTAAAGAATATTTTTTCAACGACTATCTAAGCCTCAGGCTTCGATTTTTTAAAGAATATTTTTTCAAGTACCATCAGGGCCTTAGACTTGGATTTTTAAAGATTATTTTTTCAATGAACATCTTAGCCTTAGGCGAGGATTTTTAAAGAATATTTGTCAACGAAAATCTGAGCCCAAAACATGGATTTTTAAAATATAGTTTTTCAGCGACTATCTGAGCCTTAACCATGGATTTTTAAAATATATTTTTTTAACTACCATCTGAGGCTGAGGTGTGGATTTTTAAAAAATATTTTTCAACGTACTCATACTCAGCTCGTCTGCAAAACATCATGTTGGCGTATAACTGTTGACGATATTCATACGCCACCTTAACACAGTGAATTATTTTTTTGAGCAATGTACCATTCAAAGGCCGATTTAAAGAAACATTTTCAAACTCGTTTGTTCATGTATTGTAATTTTTACATCACCTTTGGCCGAACTTGATAACGTTGACATATCTTAAATTTTTTTTCATTTTGCTGCCTACATGAATTATCCACAAAATCCAAGCAAATTCTCCTTTTCCCAAAATTCCTCAAATAATTGCTAACATCCCAAAAATTCTAAACAATGTCCTGAAGAGAAACCACAATCGTCTTGGTTAGGAATTTGAATTTCCTTTTTCGAAAATTTTAACCAACCTGAAATAGTTTTGTGAATCACTTTAATTAGCTGACAAATACAAATTTCTCTACAACACATTTGGTCAGAAGCTTCAAAAATGTGTGTGTGTGAATGGGTCTACTACGTGGGCGTGTGTGTGTATTTGTGAGTGAGTTAAAACCCTGAAAATGTTCAAATCTATGTTAACCAACTTCAACTGGTGATGCTTCTACGAACGACTACCATGGCAACCACAAATAATTGTTGTTAAATTGTATGTGGTATTCAACTCAAAAAGAGAATTTCCAAGGAGGTGGAGCGCATTTGAATTCGTTGCAGAGGAGGAAGAGAATAACAGGTGTGATGTAGATTTTCCATTGAATTGGTTGCGAATTGTTTGTTAACTCATTTTTGGGACATGGTAAATAGGTGTGTGCGAAGACCACTCACAGAAAATGTTTGGGGTGTAGTTTGAAAAGGATTTCCATTAAAGTTAAATTTGTAAGCCTTGATATAAGGTCTCTGAGGGAAGTTATTCACATCTGAAGGAAAATGGGGTTCTTTGGAAGAAGAAATTCGTAATACTTCTTTGCTATGATCAAAATAGATTAAATGGCTTATCATTTAAAGATCTATAAATTTTCCCCCAAAATGAGACAAATTCTGTTCCATCCTAATCATTCACTATATTCCACAGGTAAACATCCGAATTATTCAAATGTCTGCCAATAAAATTACTATTCGCCAAGTCACTGCTTATGTTACTGCATCCACCTTCTAACGTTGTGGCATTATCACCGGCTTTAATGCCTGCTATTGTTTTGACCCAGTTTTCAACAACAAACAGCATTTGATGATGATGTTGCTCTGGTGACGACCTCCAACATAAGTAAAATGCAATTCACTACTATACCAACAACAACAACTACTACCTTCACCTTTGCATCATTGGATTGACATTTAATGTTACAGTTTGTTATTGAATCTGTCCAAACCCCCATGCGTATACCACACCGCACCACAACGAAGCGAAAGTCAACCTCTCACTCTGACCTTCCATTTGAATTGTAAATTCAGTTTTCTTCGCGTTTTTCTGATGCAAATGACCACCAACATCCTCATGACCACACAATCACAGTATTGACATGGAGGAATGCGGAATGGAATGAGGTTTGGGGAAAAGGGAGGGTTTTAAATGCCAAACCATAGCGAACGGAATAAATATTTTTAAAAATTCCAAAGAAAATTTAACATTTATGAATAATTGGATAATGGAGAATATTTTGAAAAAAAAAATATTCTATAAAAATCCACGCTTAAGGACCTGATGGTACTTGAAAAAATATGCTTTAACAATCCACGCTTAAGGACCTGATGGTACTTGAAAAAATATGCTTTAAAATCCACGCTTAAGGCCCTGATGGTACTTGAGAAAATAGTCTTTGAAAATCCACGCTTAAGGCCCTGATGGTACTTGAAAAAATAGTCTTTAAAAATTCACGCTTAAGGCCCTGATGGTACTTGAAAAATTATGCTTTAAAAATCCACGCCTATGGCCCTGATGGTACTTGAAAAAATATTCTTTAAAAATGCACGCCTAAGGCCCTGATGGTACTTGAAAAAATATTCTTTAAAAATCCACGCTTAAGGCCCTGATGGTACTTGAAAAAATAGTCTTTAAAAATCCACGCTTAAGGCCCTGATGGTACTTGAAAAAATAGTCTTTAAAAGTCCACGCTTAAGGTCCTGATGGTACTTGAAAAAATAGTCTTTAAAAATCCACGCTTAAGGCCCTGATGGTACTTGAAAAAATAGTCTTTAAAAATCCACGCTTAAGGCCCTGATGGTACTTGAAAAAATAGTCTTTAAAAATCCACGCTTAAGGTCCTGATGTGCTTGAAACAATAGTCTTTAAAAATCCAAGCTTAAGGTCCTGATGGTGCTTGAAAAAATAGTCTTTAAAAATCCACGCTTGAGGCCCTGATGGTACTTGAAAAAATAGTCTTTAAAAATCCACGCTTAAGGCCCTGATGGTACTTGAAAAATAGTCTTTAAAAATCCACGCTTGAGGCCCTGATGGTACTTGAAAAAATAGTCTTTAAAAATCCACGCTTGAGGCCCTGATGGTACTTGAAAAAAATAGTCTTTAAAAATCCACGCTTAAGGCCCTGATGGTACTTGAAAAAATAGTCTTTAAAAATCCACGCTTAAGGCCCTGATGGTACTTGAAAAAATAGTCTTTAAAAATCCACGCTTAAGGCCCTGATGGTACTTGAAAAAATAGTCTTTAAAAATCCACGCTTAAGGCCCTGATGGTACTTGAAAAAATAGTCTTTAAAAATCCACGCTTAAGGCCCTGATGGTACTTAAAAAAATAGTCTTTAAAAATCCACGCTTAAGGCCCTGATGGTACTTGAAAATTAGTCTTTAAAAATCTACGCTTGAGGCCCTGATGGTACTTGAAAAAATAGTCTTTAAAAATCCACGCTTAAGGCCCTGATGGTACTTGAAAAAATAGTCTTTAAAAATCCACGCTTAAGGCCCTGATGGTACTTGAAAAAATATTTTTTAAAAATCCGCGCCTAAGGCGCAGATGGTACTTGAAAAAATATTTTTTTTAAAAATCCACGCCTAAAGCCCAGATGGTACTTGAAAAAATATGTTTTAACAAACCACGCCTAAGGCCCAGATGGTACTTGAAAAAATATTTTTTTAAAAATCCACGCTTAAGGCCCTGATGGTACATAAAAATATTCTTTAAAAACCACGCCTAAGTCCCTGATGGTACATAAAAAATATTCTTTAAAAACCACGCCTAAGTCCCTGATGGTACTTGAAAAAATATTTCTTTAAAATCCACGCCTAAGGCCCTGATGGTACTTGAAAAAATATATTTTTAAAAATCCACGCCTAAGGCCTTAATGGTACTTGAAAAAATATATTTTTAAAAATCCACGCCTAAGGCCCTGATGGTACTTGAAAAATATATTTTTAAAAATCCACGACTAAGGCCCTGATGGTACTTGAAAAAATATATTTTTAAAAACCCACGCCTAAGGCCCTGATGGTACTTGAAAAAATATATTCTTTAAAAATCCACGCCTAAGGCCCTGATGGTACTTGAAAAAATATTCTATGAAAATCCACGCATAAGCCCCTTATGGTACTTGATAAAATATTCTATGAAAATCCACGCTTAAGGCCCTGATGGTACTTGAAAACATATTCTATGAAAATCCACGCTTAAGGCCCTGATGGTACTTGAAAAAATATTCTATGAAAATCCACGCTTAAGGCCCTGAAGTTACTTGGAAAAATATTGTATGAAAATCCACGCTTAAGGGCCTGATGGTACTTAAAAAAATATTCTATGAAAATCCACGCTTAAGGCCCTGATGGTACTTGAAAACATATTCTTTAAAAATCCACGCTTAAGGGCCAGATGGTTTTTAAAAAAATATTCTTTAAAAATCCGCGTTTGAGGCCCACATGGCCGTTAAAAAGTATTCTACAAAATCCACGCCTGAGACTCAGATGGTCCTTTAAAAAGTATATTTTAAAAATCCACGCTTAAGGCCCAGATGGTGGTTGACAAAATATGCCTTAAACATCTACGCTTAGGAATCAGATGGTGAAAATATATAAACTGGCGGAAGGGGAATACACGTCTTTATAGGCGGAGGGTATTTGTTGTTGTTGTAACAGTGTTTTATTATTATATGTGTATGTTCGTTCTCCTGTTCATCTGGCTTTGGGTCTATCTCCACTTCCAAGAAAGTAGCTACTTCGATGGGATGTAATCACAGATCCACTGGAGTTAGATGAGTAGGTTTGGCGGGGAAGTTGAATAGGACCCATGCCACATACTGGGCAGATGTCTTGTCCCACTTCATACATGTGTGTGAGGTTATTTGTTGTCTCTAAGAGCGAAAGAAAGGGCGTCTTTGTACATAAAGGAAAGTTTATAAGCCAACGAATTTATTAGCGAGAGCCAACACCAGAAAAGTTAACAGAAGTTTTTGTAGAGGCTCTTAAAGTAAAAGGCGATCTAACTTGAAAAGATTGGATTTTTTTTTTGACAAGGCGAGGGAAGTTGTTATAAACGACCTGATTTTTAGAGATAAACAGATGGTAGTCTCATTGACAAAGGATGGCAAAATGGTATATCTTATAGCTGACCAAATGCTGGAGAGAGGGCTGAGATTACAATTAATATATGTAAGTGTTGAAAGAATTAAATTTCAAGGAGATGACCATCTAAAACGAATTATAAATTACATTTCAAATCTTTGGTATTTTCTTTTCTTTCGAGTAGAAGCTCCATCTACCGTTTTCCAGTTTCGTTGTTAGCTACCCAGCTCATCAGGCATATGGGGTGCCGAACTGGCTTCTATGGAAATGCTTCAAATGCTTTAACTTTAACGAAGTTATTGCAATAAACCAACTCCGACATGTGGTAGTTAGCTAGTTTTTTAAAATGCAGTGCGTTTCTTCGAACAAACAAAAGTGAATGGTGGCGTATGAGCGGAGTTAACAGTCATACGTCATGGTGAAACATTGGAAAATACACAGTGACACAACAGCATTTCACGCTATATCCACACATACCTAACGAGGATTGAACTTGAACAGGCCGGGCGAACAAATAGCTATGGTGGGTTTTAGCCTATTGAAGGTCTTAGAAACTGTCAACGATGTCAAAGAGAAAACTTCCCTCCAGCCATATTTGAAACGTTAAATGAATAATTATACTCGTATGTGTGGACGCCAGTAGTTTGTTGAATTCAGAAATAAACGTTCAAAGACCCAACAAAGTTCAAAGATATTCGGAACTGTTTAACCTCTACCTTCCTGATATTCCACACGCAGATATTTCACCCGGGGACTATACGAAAATATTCGTCGCTAAATCTACTGCCACACTGTTCACCACTTGGATGGCTGAAATGAGACTTGCCTTGCACACATTGGTCGATGGTACCCTGATTCCGACCACTAACTAACCCAAGATATTGCTTTTAACGTTCTATAGAATGTTTAAGAATATTTTTGCGTGGCAGCAGGTTCTTTGTACCGGATTGACCCGGAACTACACATCATTATTGTTCCGACCAGTGGCTGCCACCTCTGTGTACATATGTTTGTATTTGTTTCGGTTTTCTGTGTTGGGAGCAGCATATCCCGGAATGCCTGCTCCAAATCCTTTTGGTCCGTGCCGGAACGGAGGAAACCCCAGGACCAATATATTTGTGCTCGGTTTGTCACATCCGCATCTTCACCCACATCCAGCCTTCGGTGAGATGCAATAGATGTCAGGAGTGTGTGCGTCTAAGGGGTTGCTCTGGAGTTGTCCACGTGAGGGACTACGACAAGGACTATGTTGCGGCATGCTGTGTGAATAAAGTCCCCAGTGAGTCCTCATCGGATTACGAAACTCCCTCGTCGTCTGATTGTGAGACTCTCCGCAGTCCCCTCGACAACAACCGCACATGCAGCCTTTAACACCAGCCGTTGTTGTCCCAATCCCGGAAATTGCATCCTTTTTGCAATTTAATTTCAATGGACTCCGAGGTAAGATCGAGGAAATAGTAGATTTCATGAGTCGGAGGAATGTCAATGTCGCTGCGGTGCAAGAAATCAAGCTCAACAACAACTGTAGCTTACAACGTTGCCATGGTTACAACGTGCTAAGGAAGGATCGCACCAGTCTGTCCAATACAGACCTATCTCGCTTGATCCTGTCTCTAATGACCCGTACATGGAATGTATGGGGGTAGCAGTCAGGTGTGGAACTGCCGAGATAGAGTTGCTGAACGTATACATCCCGCCGAGAAATAGCTGTATCTCAGATTACGAGCCCGACATTAGACCGCTTTTGGAAGGTCATAATCGTCTGGACCTGGAGGACTTCAATGCACATCATGAGATGTGACATTCGGCCCTCGGAAATGACAAGAGCGGTACAGCGCTGGCTGAGCAGATTGACAGCTCTACGTTTTGCACGGTCAATGAGGACGCACCTACCAGAATTAGAGGAGAGTGTCACAGTTCGCCAAACATAACCATCGTGTCACCTGGTCTGACATATGACGTTCCCTTGGATCAGACCATCTCCCCATAATTGTCTCCACTAGCAGACCACCCGATTTCGTCACTCTGGACGCCGCACATTCGTCAATCATAAGAAAGCTGATTGGCCGAGTTTCAGAGATTTCACTAATCACCGCCTCAGAGAACTGCCTAATCCTTCTGATGTTCGGGTAGCGGAAAGGACGTTCCGAGACATAATCACTGCTGCAGCCGCTCGCTATATCCCTGCTGATCGAATACCCGAAATAAGACTAAACTTCCCAGCAGAGGCGACGGGATTAGCAAATAAGCGTGATGAGCTTCGTCGAGCCAACCCCAATGACCCCAGCGTCAGGGAACTAACACTGGAGGTTAACAGGCTGGTCGGCGAGCATAACCGGAACAAGTGGTTAAATCATCTGAAGAGTTGCAACATTAGAGCCGGTATAGGTGAGTTGTGGGCAATGGCTAAATCACTCCCGAACCCTGGAAGAAGGGAAGATAGGACCTCATTCACGTTTGGCGACGTTACGTTGACTGACCCGAAGAGGTGCGCAAGTAATTTCAATCGACAGTTTGTCGAGCACCCCGATAGTGACAGGGCGAAGAGAAGAGTATTACGTCGCATCAAATCTCTTCCTGTGGTGGTTCATGCACAGTTTACAATGGATGATGTTGCCAATGCCATCAGAAACGTTAAATCATCCAAAGCGTTGGGCCCTGATGGAATCTCAATGGTAATTCTGAAGCAGCTGGATGAGTCGGGATTGGAGTATCGCACTAAAGTTCTCAACTTGTCGCTAGCCACCCTCGTTGTTCCCGAAGTCTGGAAAATGGGCAGGGTGGTCCCACTACGGAAGCCAGGCAAGGATGCCAGCAAAAGTGAATCGTACAGGCTGATTTCGCTTTTGTCGCCCGTAGCAAAGATACTTGAGGCCTTACTCCTCCTCAGTATCAGAAATAGCTATCAAGTTGCCGATCATCAGCATGGATTCCGTAAGCAGCACAGCACGACAACTGCGCTGCACGCCATTACCACGCATATTTGTCAAGGACTCAACCAGAGACGGCCGAGCGATAGAACAGTGATGGTGGCGCTTGACTTATCAAAAGCCTTTGATACAGTCAGGCACTCCACGCTGTTTGAGGACATTGAGCAGACAACCCTCCGGCCAAGCTTGAAACGTTGGATAGTCAATTATATGTGTGGACGCCAGTCGTACGTGGAATTCAGGAACAAGAAGTCCAAACCCCGTAGAGTGAAACAGAGAGTTCCCCAAATTGGGGTGATATCTCCGGAACTGTTTAACCTCTACCTCTACTGTATTCCGCCCCCTCCAGACGGCATCGAGATCGTAACGTATGCGGATGATCAACAAGCATATCAAGCAGGTTTAAATAGTATTCACACGAATGCAGTTGCCAAGGTCTTAAGCAATTATAGTGTGAATAAAGTCCTCGAAATCATCTTTTGCAGCTGAGGAGCGTTAGCTGCCACGACAAACTAGAGTAGTTTTGGCCCAACTACGCTCGGGATATTGCAGTCGCCTAAATTCTTATTGGGCGGAAATGGACCGCGCCGTGCAAGACATCTGCCCAGTATGTGGCATGGGCCCGCACGATACAAAACACCTTTTCAACTGCCCATCCAAACCTACTCATCTAACTCCAGTGGATCTGTGGTTACATCCCATCGAAGCAGCCACTTTCCTGGAACTGCAGATAGACCCAGAGCCAGACTGAACAGAAGAACGAACATACAAACATAATAACAAACACTGTTACAACAACAACAACAACAAGAATATTTTTTAATAAATCGTAGATTTTTAAAATAATATTTTTTAATAAACCGAAGATTTTTGAAGAATATTTATAATAAATTCTAGATTTTTTAAAGAATATTTTTTAATAAATCGTAGATTTTTGAAGAATATTTTTAATAAATCTTAGATTATTTAAAGAATATTTTTAATAAATCTTAGATTATTTAATGAATATTTTTAAGAAATCTTAGATTTAAAAAAAAAATAAAAAAATATTTTTTAATAAATTTTAATAAAATAATAACAAACACTGTTACAACAACAACAAGAATATTTTTTAATAAATCGTAGATTTTTAAAATAATATTTTTTAATAAATCGTAGATTTTTGAAGAATATTTTTAATAAATTTAAATTTTTAAAGAATATTTTTTAATAAATCGTAGATCCTTGAAGAATATTTTAATAAATCTTAGATTATTTAAAGAATATTTTTAATAAATCTTACATCTTTAAAAAATATTCTTAATAAATCTCAGATTTTTAAAAAAAAAATTAAGAAAATATTTTTTAATAAATCGTGAATTTCCAAAAAAGCATTTTTTAATAAATCGAGGATTTTTTAAAAAAGCATTTTTTAATACATCGTGGATTTCTAGAAAAATGTTTTTAAATAAATCGTAGATTTTTCAAAGAATATTCCTAAAAAAATTGTGGATTTTGTAAAGAATATTTTCATTAAACCATGGATTTTTTAGGAATATCTTTTAAAAAATAGTAGATTTTTAAAGAATATTTTTTAAAAAAATTTTTAAAGTATAAATCGTAGATTTTTTAAATTATAAATCTTAAATTTTTTAAAATATAGATAGATTTTTTAAAGAATAAATGGTAGATTTTTTAGAACATAAATCGAAAATTTAAGTATATCTTTTTATTTTTTTAAAATATATTTTTAAAAAAATTTATTTTTTTTTTAAATTATTTTTAAGAAATCATATATTTTTTAAATAATACTTTTAATAAATCGTGGATTTAAAAAAATATATAAAACAACAACAACAAGAATATTTTTCAATAAATCGTAGATTTTTAAAATAATATTTTTTAATAAATCGTAGATTTTTGAAGAATATTTTTAATAAATTTTAGATTTTTTAAAGAATATTTTTTTAATAAATCGTAGATTTTTGAAGAATATTTTTAATAAGTCTTAGATTATTTAAAGAATATTTTTAATAAATCTTACATCTTTTAAAAATATTTTTAATAAATCTTAGATTTAAAAAAAAATAAAAAAATATTTTTTAATAAATTTTAATAAAATAATAAAAAAACACTGTTACAACACAACAACAACAAGAATATTTTTTAATAAATCGTAGATTTTTGAAGAATATTTTTAATAAATTTTTGATTTTTTAAAGAATATTTTTTAATAAATCGTAGATTTTTTAAAGAATATTTTTTAATAAATCGTAGATTTTTTAAGAATATTTTTAATAAATCTTAGATTATTTAAAGAATATTTTTAATAAATCTTACATATTTTAAAAATATTTTTAATAAATCTTAGATTTAAAAAAAAAATTTAAAAAAATATTTTTTAATAAATCGTGAATTTCCAAAAAGCATTTTTTAATAAATGGTGAATTTCCAAAAACGCATTTTTAATAAATCGAGGATTTCTAAAAAAGCATTTTTTAATACATCGTGGATTTCTGGAATTTATTAAAAAAATCGTAGATTTTTTAAAATAATTTTTTAATAAATCGTAGATTTTTCAAAGAATATTTCTAAAAAATTGTGGATTTTGTAAAGAATATTTTCATTAAACCATGGATTTTTTAGGAATATCTTTTAAAAAATAGTAGATTTTTAAAGAATATTTTTTAATAAATCGTCGATTTTTTAAAGTATAAATCGTAGATTTTTTAAATTATAAATCTTAAATTTTTTAAAATATAGATAGATTTTTTAGAACATAAATCGAAAATTTAAGTATATCTTTTTATTTTTTTAAAATATATTTTTAAAAAATTGTAAATTTAAAAATCATATATTTTTTAAATAATACTTTTAATAAATCGTGGATTTAAAAAAATATAAAACAGGGATTTTTTTAAAAAAATATTTTTAATAAATCGTGGATTTTTTAAAGAATAGAAAGTGTCACGATCTTTATCAATGTTATCTTATGTATTTTCAGTTAAAGTTTTACTTTAAATTTGCATAGCCCAAAAATATGTTCATTTTTTCATTTAAAATATAAGCAAATATATGAAGTAATAATATCGTTTGATTTAACATTAATTTGGTTTACTTTACTATGTTTATATTACATTCATTTACTTTATATATTCCCATAACATACTATTCACCTGTCCACATAATTAATATCCTACGACGACATGGAGAAGGTATAAACACAAAAAATTAAACAAATATTTTACAAATTGTCCTTAAAATAAAAAAATCTGAGAGAAAATTGTAAGAAAATATTCAACTTATTTTTTTGTTTAATGTTACCCAAAGTAGACATAAGAATTTTGTTTAAAGTAATTCATAGGGAGCGGGAGATCAAGAGAGAGAGTGAGGTTTTCTCAAACATCATTATGCTGAAGATAAAGTATATAATAAGTAACATAATAGGGAGTATTAAGGGTGGTATGATAGAATCTAAAAATATCCACGTTTTATGGTCCGATGGTGGTTGAAGGATATTCTTTAAAAAATCCATCTTTATTGTTTTGATGGTGGGTGATAAAAAAAATTCTTTAAAAAATCTATGTTTTGTGGTGCGATGTTGTTTAGAATAAATATTTTTAAAAGATCCACGTTTATATAAAAAATCTATGTTTTGTGGTTGGAAAAATATTCTTTAAAAAAATCCACGTTTTGTGTATTGGTCTGAGAGTCCTTGGCAACAAATCTTATCACCCCATTCTTTCAATGCACCCTCTCCCTATATTTGTTGGCCATGCAAATATTTAAATTGTGTTAATCAAAACCTTAAGTATGACCCAAACTAGCACTCCAGCAACATAGACAAACAATTCAGAGTAAACTCTCTTCGGGTGCAATTTGATGAAATTTTTATGTAACCAGTGAAGAAACGAAAGACAAAGAAAATGATTTGAAACAAACAAACCGTAGAGCGGGTGATGAACATCAAGCAACAAGAAAAATGAAAACAAACCAAGTGACAAGCCATAACATTGAATAAGACTCATGATAAATTTCCCATTGAGACGGAGAGGGACTGAGGACCAAGCAACCAAAGTATCTATGGATGGATGGATAGCTGAATGAATGGTTGATAAGTACGTGGCAAAAGGCCACACAGGATATGAAAACTAAAATATGCAATATAAACAAACCAAAGCATGCAAACACACAAGCACCAAATGCATGTTATAACACGCATACTTCCTGGCCACATACATACGTGTATGCAGCTGTGTGTGAGTGCCGGTCTATAGAAATATAGATATTGTGGACAATTGGCACGTTATTTTAATATGGATGATAATAAATGTTGCATACGATTATCATTGTCATCGTCATCATCATCATCAGCAATGTCATTGTGATGGAAATTTTGACCAATATGCCGCAGAACAAAGGGTAGGGGCATGGAAATGAGCAGCAGATGAGTTAGGGCAGGATGACAATCATCACAATGAAAATGATGACGACGATGATGAAGGGCGTATGGTAACCATACTGCTAAAGATTATGATGATGATGACAATCATGGTGGTGGTGGTGATGGCGCAGGAGATGTTGGCGTTGACAAGCTTGTCATGATACAGTTTTTGTGGTTCTTCTTGCCAGCCAGGATATTTTGTTGCTGACAAACACAACACAATGAACTTCAACTGTTATGCATCAGCATTCATAATAGAGAGATATATTCTAAAGCTCTACTCTACTATCACAAAACCAAGACTGGATAGCCAAATATGTATATGGATGTGTGTGTTAAACAAGAGAGCTATTACGTGGCATCTCTAGTGGGTATTTGGCCAACAATAACAGTAGACCAAAACAAGCAACACCACTACCAACACATATCCTTGCATATTCTATAACAAAATATTATATAGAGAATTGATGGTGGTGATGACAAGAGATCACACACAGCTCACATACTAACACACACAGATACACACATATGTGAAGCAAATATATTAATTATGCATTTTCATTTTATATTAAAAGGTTTAAACATATTTACATACATAGTATAACTGGTTGCCACAGCTACCAACACAAAACACCACAGGGCCTCAAAAACACACACACACACTCTCACTCACATGTACACTTACTATAATATGCAACTTCATATAATATTCAAAATCTCATATATCCTTCATATCCACAACAATGCCATTATCTTTCATCAGCAGTTTAGCATGGGTAGGTATTCCGACCCCATGCTCCATACCCCCTTTATCAAATGACCCATTATATTACACTACCGTATGAATAATCAAATATTTGAATGAGACAGCGTATTCACTAGATGAGGAGTCCCTGGTCACTATGTCAGATCAGAAGCAATTGCCTCTTTGTTGTTAGATAAATATTTTGGGGTTACATTGTGGAATTAGAATTTGGATTTAAGGCAGCAGCAAAGTTAAATAATTTTAAGGAGTTTTAAAGAAAAAATAAAATTTAAAACGTGGATTTTTTAAGAGATTTTTCAAACAACTTTTAGTGGCCCAAAAGCGTGGACCGTTTAAAAGATTTTTTTTAAGCCACCTTAAGGGGTTTTTTATATTCTTTAATGCAACTTTTATTTATCCAAAAAATGGATATTTTAAGAGATATTTCTAGCCACCTTAAATGGCCCAAAACGTATAGGGTTTTTAAAAATCGACGTTTTGGCTTCAAAATTTCTTTAAAATTCCACGTTTTGGGATAATGATATCTACGATTTCGGAAAAAATAAATTTTAAAAATCCAAGTTGTTGGAAAATTTATTTAAAAAAATTCACGTCATAAAAACAATATTTAAAAATCAAAGTTTTAAGAAAAAATATTTGCAAAAATATTTAAAAAATTTTAAAAATCCACATTTAAAAATAAAATATTAAATAAATCCACGATTTTGAAAAAAAATATTGAAAATTATTATTAAACAAATCCACGTTTTTGAAAAAAAATTAAAAATATTATTAAACAAATTCACGTTTAAAAATAAAATTTTGTTTATTCAAATAAAATATGAAACAAATTCACGTTTAAAAATAAAATATTAAACAAAACCACGTTTTTGTTTTTTTAAAAAAGTATTTAAAAATTCCACTTTATTTAAATAAATATGAAAGAAAGTATTTAAAAAATCCACGTTATTTAAATGAATTAAAAAATATATAAATAATCCACGTTTTTGAAATACATATTTAAAAAGTATTTGAAAAATCCACGTTTTTGAAAAAAGTATTTGGGAAATGCACGAAAAAAAAGTGTTTGAAGAGTTCACATTTTTAAGACAAATATTTAAAAAAAATCGATGCTGAGAAATATTCTAAAAATCTATTTTTTTTTGGAAGAAAATAAATATTAACAAGTAAAAAGTCGATAAGTTCGGCCGGGCCGAACTTTTTATACCCTCCACCATAAAATAGTCTTAATTAAAATGGAATAATTAGGGTCCTTTCACAATTTTAGGTGGAACAACTTTTCGAGAATGGATAGACTCCTACTGCCTCCCACTATTGCTTAAATTCCACTGTGAACACAAATGTTGGGGCAGAGATAATTCCTTTTGGAGATGAAAGCCCTTGGTGTGTGTATATTAAAAACCCCGAATGACAGATGCGCCGTGAGTCGAACTTCCGCGTTATGGCGTGATGAAGTTTTTGCAAGAGACCCTGTAAGCCTTCATGAATTAGCATTATATCTTTGTTTGTTGTTTTTGTAGAGCACTTAAGCAACAGTAAACAAAGATACAACGCTAATTCCTGATGGCCCACAGGGTCTCTAACAAAAATTTCATCACGCCATAACGCGGAAGTTCGACTCACGGCGGATCTGTCCTTCGGGGTTCATAATATACTCACCAAGACCTTTCTTCCCCAAGAGGAATTTTCCGTGCCCCAGACTTTCACCTCCATTTTGTTCCACAGTGTTATCTAATCTAATCTAAAAAATGTGTTCAGCTAGGTGAAAGGTACCACCTACGGGTCTATATCAAAGAGTCAACTTATCTTTAAATTTTTAAGCGGAAAAGTTTTATAGCTGCAGGGAACTTCAAGAGTCAAATTGAGGGTAGTTTCATCAAAACAATGTAGACCCTCAAAAATGGACCCATGTTGACGAATTTTAGTGAAGAAATTTCGTGACCACTGAAAATTACCGAAAATCGAGGGGGGATATACCAAAACATGGGCCTATATTGACGATGTTTCGTTGGAGATGTTTTATGCCCACTGAGAACTTCAAATGTCAAATTACAGCTATTTCGGTTAAAAACTGTAGCTAAAATTCTTAAAATACCGAATATCGGGAGGTACGGCTATAAGGGGGCCATACCAAAACATGGACCTATGTTGACGATGTTTGGTGGAGATGTTTCATGACCACTGAGAACCTCAAATGTCAAATTGCAGATCGTTCGGTTACAAATTGTGGCTAAAATTCTCAAAATACCGAAAATCGAGAGGTACCGTTACATGGGGGGCTATACCAAAACATGGACCTATGTTGACGATGTTTGGTGGAGATATTTCATGACCACTGAGAACCTCAAATGGCAAATTACAGCTAGTTCGGTTAAAAATTGTAGCTAAAATTCTCAAAATACCGAAAATCGGGAGGTACCGATATATGGGGGCTATACCAAAACATGGACCTATGTTGGCGATGTTTCGTGGAGATATTTGATGACCACTGAGAACCTCAAATGTCAAATTGCAGATAGTTCGGTTAAAAATTGTGGCTAAAATTCTCAAAATACCGAAAATCGGGAGGTGCCGTTATATGGGGACTATACCAAAACATGGACCTATGCCCATATCCTTTGGGATATAAGTTTGTTGATCACTAGGAACCCTAAGTGCCAAATTATAGCTAATTCGGTCTGCAAATGTGGCGAAGAACGTCAAAATACCTCAAATCCGGAGGTACCGTTATATGGGGGCTATACCAAAGAGTGGACCGATATAGCCCATCTTCGAACTTGACCTGCCTATGGAAAAAAGACCCTCGGGTGCAAAATTTCAGCACTCTATCTCAATTATTGCGGACGCTAGAGTGATTACAACAGACGGACAGACGGACAGACAGACGGACAGACGGACATGGCTAGATCGTCTTAAAATTTTATCCTGATCAAATATATATATAATTTATAGGGTCGCAAATGATTAGTTCGATGTGTTACAAACGGAATGACAAACTTAATATACCCTCCATACTATGGTGGAGGGTATAAAAAACCACATTTTAAACAATATCAAAAATCTACAAAAATTCAGGTTTTTTTGTTAGAAAAAGTGTTTAGATATCAATTTAAAAAATCCCCGTTTTTTGGAAAAAAATATTTAGAAATCTAAATTAAAATTCACTTTTTTCGAAAAAAAGTTAAAATCCAGTTTTTTTGGAAACAAATATTTAAGAATTCAACGTTTTTTGGGGAAAAATATTTAAAAAATCCACGGTTTTAGGAAAAAAATCCACTTTTTTAAGAAAAAATATTTAGAAATCCAATTAAAAAATCCACGTTTATTAGAAAAAAATATTTAAAAAATCCACTTTTTTGAAAAAAATTTAGAAATAAAATAAAAAAAATACAATTGTTTTTGAAAAAAAAATCAAAAATCCACTTTTCTTGAAAAGAAAAAAATATTTAGAAATCGTATTACAAAAATCCATGTTTGTTAGAAAAAATATTATTAACCTAACTAAAAAATCCACGTTTTTTTGGAATTTTTTTTTTCGAAAAATTTAAAAAATCCATTTTTTTTTTTTTTGAAAAAGTAATATAAACGTTTTTTGGCAGTTATTATATACAAAATACCGTTTTCTGAAAAAAAAAAAATATTTTAAATATCCATATAAAAAAAGTGTTTTAACTCTAAATAAATAAAAAACACCTGTTTGGAATAATATTTATATTAAAAAAATCAGCGTTTTCGCAAAAAAAAATATATAAAAAATCCACGTTTTTGGAAAAAAATTAAAAAATATGTATGTTTAAAAAGTCCAAGTTTTTGGAAACATATATGTTCAAAAACCCCAAGTTTTAAAAAATAGTTGTGTTCAAAAAATCCACGTTTTTGAAAAAAATATTTATATATATATAATCCACTTTTTTGAAAAAAAGTATATTTTAAAAATTATTGCTTAAGTCTGGCGTATTGCCCCATTGGCTTCATTTCTTCATTACTTTCTATTACAGAGAGTAATGTTTACAAAACGCACTGACAGCCTGCAAAATTTACTGATCACTACCAATATCTTGATTCCATTCCGACGAAAAAATTCACGTTTTTTGGAAAAAATATTTGCATTAAAATAATCCACTTTATAGAAAAAATATTTATATTAAAAAAATCCAAGTTTTTAGAAAAAAAGGAAAAAATATTTATTTTAAAAAATTTACGTTTTTGGAAAAAAATATTTATATTTAAAATTCCACGTCTAAAAATATTAAACAAATCCACGTTTTTGGAAATAATTTAGAATAATATTAAACTAATCCACCTTAAAAATATATTAAAAAATCCACGGCTTTGGAAAAAATTAAAAAATCCAAGTTTGTGGAAAAAAATAGTAAAAAATTCACGTTTTTGGAACAAATAATAAAAATTCACGTTTTTGAAATAAGTATTAAAAAATTAAAAAAATATTTAAAGAATTCACGTTTTTGAAATAAGTATTAAAAAATTAAAAAAAAAAAAATATTTAATGAATCCACGTTTTGAAAAATGTGTTTAAAAAAGTCCACGTTAAAAAATACTTTAAAAATTTATTTTTTGGAAAAAACAAATGTTTAAAAAATGCATTTAAAAATATCAAAAATCCTCGTTTTTTAAATAATATTTAGAAATCGAATTAAAAATTTGGAAAAACATTTTTAGAAACCCAATTAAAAAAATCCACTTTTTGTTGGAAAAATATTTTAAAAATCAACTCTTTTGGAAATATATATAAAAATCCTCAGTTTCTTGAGAAAAATATTTAAAAAATCCATGTTTTTGAAAACAAAAAAATATTTAAAAGATCTATTTTAAAAAATATTAAAATCCACGTTTTTTAAAAAAAAAATATTTAAAAAAAAATTATTCAAAAAAACCATGTTCTTGATTTTTTACATCCACGTTTAAAAAGTTACAATAAAAAAAATACTTTTTGCAAATAATTTTTTTTAAAAATCCACGATAAAACGAAAATATTGAAAAAAAAAATGGAAAACTCCAGGTTTTATTTATTTGTATGATTTTAATTTTTTAATCCTAATAAGCTGGTTTGCAAAAACTCTTTCCACTCATTCCCGGTTTGCTACGGCATCTGAATAACCATAAAATATAACTCTAATAAAAATTAAAAAATTATTTCATTATCATCAACAATTAATTTCTTTTTTACCACACACACTTAACCACTTCCCAGCCTCTGCATATTAAAGATATTAAGGCAAAAGCATTAGGCCATTATATTTCGAACTCAGTGTATTTGAAACACTTAGCATATAAAATAAGTAATTATAAACACTTGACTACATGTTATGGTTATTGTTGTTGTGTGTGTGTGTGTTTTTTTTGCTTATTGAAAGCCTTGAGTAAGGACAACAATACTCCTCTTTATGGACATGAATAAATTTTAATAGCTTCATTGTTTTAATTTCATTACATTTCAAGTAGATAAAACGAATTATAATTAATTGTTCGAGAGGATATTTTAAGGAATTGCTCTATATCCAACCCTAAAATAGGATGTTTTAGAACAAACACTTGCTGTTCTTATATTGTCAAGTCAACTCCGTAACCTCCTTAGATTGAAAATGTGCAAAATATATTTAACTCCACCTCAGGATATTATTAACACATAAAGGCGTTCGTTTACGCATAAAACATTAATAGATAAGAATTGAAAAGTTCAATACTCATTTTGCATACGTTTTGTTGGTTATATGTAAGTCCCCAGTGTGCATCGCATTCCCCCCAAGCTTACGTTTACAATCTTTGAGCTTTATTTATTCATAATTTTCCATCTTATAGATAGTCATCAAACTTTTGTCTAGCCTTCTGTATCGAAGTCCCATCCACCATCTTCCAATTTCTGCAAAACATATTCTCTCCCCCATCCAAAAATAGCAGAACTAATAATACGTGTCTGTGCCTAATGGCGATAATAATTTCTTCGATTTTAAGCATAATCTCAATTTCTTCTTCTTGTTTATATGACAAAAAAAAAAAAAAAGAATATCCAATAAGGGAGAAAAATTATTGAATTTATTTCTTGCTAGACATGATTGCACACATGTTATTACTGTGTATTAGCACGCTTGTATGAGTGTACGTGTGTGTGTGAGTGTTTGTAATTTGTTGCTACATATTTTTATATCAGCCAACAAGTATAGACCAAGTTCAAAGTACTTAAATTTATAAGACATGTAAACAATTTGTTACGCTCAATATCCTATAACACCCACATGCGCATAAATGAATCGTTTTGGGTGGAGGAGAAGGAGGGACGATAAGTGTAATCAGATAAAGTTGGGCTGTAGGGAGAATGGGAGAGTTCAGATGAATACATGTGGGCTGTGGCAAATATCCTTGGTAAATTTAGTAACACATGTAGCTTTTGGTTGTAATATAATATTAAAATCCAAAAAATAGGGAGTTATGATGGTGATGATATGAGGGTGTAATAAAGATTTGGGGGAATTAGTGGGACGGGAAGGTAGAAACTGGTGTGAAGGTCCAAGGTCCACTTCTTAATAAACGAAACTATTTTTTGAAGAAAGCCACTCTCAAATATACCTTATTGTTCTAAGCCATCTAACAAGATTCGCTTGTATCTGAGGGTCTACTAATGTCTGGCGAGCAGTAGCAATCTGCTTGTGTCTGCAAAGGAACGACAACGTTCATCGTGCAATATAAGGAGATGTTAACGTGCTGTGAGAGCGCTGTAATCCTCTATGACAATGAGCATAATGAGCATTGAAATGTCTTAGTCCAAAATATTTTAATAAACAAATAATTAAAATAATATTTATTAAAATATATTAAGAATTATTAAACAAAAATATGACAAAACAAAAATATTTTTTAGAAAATATAATATGTATCTATTAAAACATATTTATTAAAATATGCTTTAAAAAATAATTCATTAAAAAAATATTACTTCAAAAAATATAAAAAAAAATTAATTAAAATTAAAGAATATATTTATACAAAAATTAAAAAAGTATTTTTACTTAAAAATAATTGTTTTTAAAAAAAGTATTTATAATCTAAAATTAATAAAACATCTTAATATGTGTCTATTAGAAATAATTTTTAAAATTTGTATTTATTAAAAATATTAAAAAAAACATTTTTTGAAAAAAATTTGTATTTAAAAAAATATTTTTTAAAAGAAATATTTTTCAAAGGAATATTTGTTAACATTTTTTCAGCAGTTAATTTCTAAAATAATATTATTTTACTATACTTAAAAAAATATTTCTTAAACATAAAAAATATTAAAACAATTTTAAAAAATTATTATTTAAAATATCTAAAAACAAATATATATAATATTTTCTATAAAAAAAAAAATCCAAGATTTTTGAAAAAATTATCTTCAAAAATCCAATTTTTTGAAAAAATAATCTTTAAAAAATGTACTTAAAAAATATTTCTTAAATATAAAAAAAAAAATAATTGTGAAAAAATATTAAAAAAAATGTTAAAAAATTATTATTTCAAATATCTAAAAACAAATTTGTTATTTATAAAACATATTTTTTACAAAAAAAAAAAAATTTGAACTTAAAAAATATTTTTCAAAAAATCCAATATTTTTGAAAAAATAATCTTCAAAAATCCAATTTTTTGAAAAAAAAATAATCTTTAAAAAATCCACGTGTTTTGGAAATAAAATCGTTAAATAATCCCAGATTTTTGAAACTATAATCTTCAAAAAATCTAAGATATTTGAATATATAATTTATAAAAACTCCATTATTTTTGAAAATATAATCTTTAAAATTTTCACCATTTTTTGAAAATATGTCCTTAATAACTCCATGATTTTTGAAAATATAATCTTTATAATATCAGCGAAGTTGGAAAAATATTCTTTAAAAAAATCCATGGCTTTTGAAAAAATATTAAAAAATCCAAATATAAAAAATCCATGATTTAAAAAATATTCTTTAAAAAATCCATTATTTAAAAATAAAAATTCTCTAAAAAACATTTATTTTTAAAAAAGTATTCTTGAAAAAATCAATGATTTTTGAAAAAAATATTCTTTATCAACCAAATATTTTTGAAAATATAAATTTTAAAAACTCAATGATTTTTAAAATTAAATTTTTTAAAAAATTTATAATTAAAAAAAAAAACAATTTTTTAAAAATCTATAGTTTTTAAAAATAAAAGTTTTTAAAAATCTATGGTTTCCAAAAATAAAATCTAATTTTGAAAATATAATTTATAGAAACTCCATTATTTTTGTAAAATATAAAATTTAAACTTTTCACGATTTTTGAAAATATATACTTAAAAAACTCACGATTTTTTGAAAATCTTTAAAAAATCCACGATTTTCGAATATATAATTTTTAAAATAATTCATGATTTTCGAAAATATAATTGTTAAATAATTCATGATTTTCGAAAATATAATTGTTAAAATAATTCATGATTTTCGAAAATATAATTTTTAAAATAATTCATGATTTTCGAATATATAATTTTTAAACAATCCATGATTTTTAAAAATATAATCTTTAAAAAATCCATGATTTTTAAAAATATAATCTTTAAAAAATCCAAGATTCTTGAAAATATAAGCTTTAAAAAATCCACGATTTTTGAAAATATAATCTTTAAAAAATCCACGATTTTTGAAAATATAATCTTTAAAAAATCCACGATTTTCAAAAATTAAATCCCTAAAAAAATAACGATTTTTGAAAATATAATCTTTAAAAAATCCACGATTTTTAAAAATATAATCTTTAAAAAATCCAAGATTCTTGAAAATATAAGCTTTAAAAAATCCACGATTTTTGAAAATATAATCTTTAAAAAATCCACGATTTTTGAAAATATAATCTTTAAAAAATCCACGATTTTCAAAAATTAAATCCCTAAAAAAATAACGATTTTTGAAAATATAATCTTTAAAAAATCCACGATTTTCAAAAATTAAATCTCTAAAAAATTCACGATTTTTGAAAATATAATGCCCAATAAATCCAGGATTTTTGAAAATATAATCTTTAAAAAATCCACGATTTTCAAAAACTAAATCTCTAAAAAATTTACGATTTTAGAAAAAATAATTATTAAAAATTCACTATTTTTAAAAAAAATTTAATTAAAAAATCCACGATTTTTTAAAATATAATATAATATAATCGAAAATTAAATTTTTAAAAAAATTCCCGATTTTTGAGAATATAATTCTTAAAAAATCCTTGATTTTTTTAAATATAATTTTTAAAATACCCACGATTTTTTGACATATATTTTTTAAAAAATCCACGATTTTTGAAAATAAAATTTTTAAAAAATTCCCCTATTTTTGATGATATAATTTTTACAAAAATCCTTTATTTGTGAAAATATAATTTTTAAATAATTCACGAATTTTGAAAATATAATTTTTAAGAAACCCACGATTTGAAAATATAATTTTTTTAAATCCACGATTTTTGAAAATATATTTTTTTAAATCTATCATTTTTGAAAATAAAATTTTTAAAAAATCCACGATAATTGAAAATATAGATTTTAAGAAATCAATGATTTTTGAAATTATAATTTAAAAAAAAAAAATCCACTATTTTTGAAAATATAATTTTTAAAAACTCTAATTTCTAAAAAATCCATGATTTAAAAAAAATCTTTTAAAATCCACGATTTAAAAAAAAATATTTTTTAAAAATCCACTACCTTTGACAAAGATTTTTAAAAAAACCTATTTTTTTAAAGTATAATATTTAAAAAATACACGATTTTTGAAAATATAATTTTTAAAAAATCCGCTATGTTTGAAAATGCAATTAAAAAAAAACAATTTTTGAAAATATACTTTTTTGGAAAATAATTAGAAAAAATCCACGTTTTTTTAAAGCATAAAACCACGATTTTTTAATATGTATTTAATTTAAAAAATCCACGATTTTTGAAAATATAATTCTTAAAAAATCCTTGATTATTTTAAATATAATTTTTAAAATATTCACGATTTTTGAAAATATAATCCACGATTTTTTAATATACAATTTTTAAAAAATCCACACTTTTTATATAATTTTTAAAACATTTACGATTTTTAAATAAATAATTTTTAAAAAACCCCGACTTTTTTTAAAATATAATTTTTTAAAAAATCCACGATTATATTCAAAATGTAATTTTTAAAAAAATCCACGATTATCGAAAATATAATTTTTTAAAAAATCCACGATTATATTCAAAATGTAATTTTTAAAAAAATCCACGATTATATTCAAAATGTAATTTTTAAAAAAATCCACGATTATATTCAAAATGTAATTTTTAAAAAAATCCACGATTTTCGAAAATATAATTTTTAAAAAAATCCACGATTTTCGAAAATATAATTTTAAAAAAAATCCACGATTTTCGAAAATATAATTTTTTAAAAAATCCACGATTATATTCAAAACGTAATTTTTAAAAAAATCTACGATTTTCGAAAATATAATTTTTAAAAAATCCAAATTTTTATACCCTTATATAATCTTTAAAAAATCCACGATTTTCGAAAATGTGATCCTCAAAAATATCACGATTTTTGAAAATTTAATCTTAAAAAAATCTACGATTTTTTAAAATATTATCATTAAAAATTCCAAGATTTTTAAAAATAATATTTTTAAAAAATATACGATTTTAGAAAATAAAATTTTTAAAAAATATACGATTTTAGAAAATATAATTTTTAAAAATTCACGATTTTTAAAAAAAAATAATTATTAAAAAAATCCATGATTTTTTAAAATATAATTTTTAAAAAATCAACGATTTTTGAAAGCATAATTTTTAAAAAATTCACGATTTTTGATAATATAATTCTTAAAAAATCCTTGATTGTTTTAAAAATAATTTTTAAAATATCCATGATTTATTAAAATATAATTTTTAAAAAATCCAATATTTTTGATGATATAATTTAAAAAAAAATCCTTGATTTGTGAAAATATAATTTTTAAAAAAAATCCTTGATTTGTGAAAATATAATTTTTAAAAAAATCCACGAATTTTGAAAATATAATTTTTAAGAAACCCACGATTTGAAAATATAATTTTTAAATATAATTTTTGAAAATATAAATTTGAAGAAATCTACGATTTCTGAAAATATGATTTTAAAAAAATTCACTATTTTTGAAAAAATAATTTTAAACAAATTGGCGATTTTAGGATATAAAATCTCTGAAAATCCACGATTTAAAAAATTATATTTAAAAAATCCACGATTTAAAAAAATATCTTTCAAAAACCACTACCTTTGAAAAATATTTTTTAAAAACTAATTTTTTTAAAGTATGATAATAAAAAAATCTACAATTTTTGAAAATATAATTTTTAAAAAATCCGCGTTTTTGAAAATACAATTTAAAAAAAAAACTAAGATTTTTGAAAAATAATTAGAAAAAAATCCACATTTCTTTAAAACAAGGTTTTTTAATATTTTTTATATTTAATTTAAAAAACAACGATTTTTGAAAATATATTTTTTTAAATATAATATTTAAAATTCCCACGATTTTTGAAAATAGATTTTTAAAGAATCCACGGTTTTTGGAAATATAATTTTTAAAAATCCACGATTCTTGAAAATATAATTTTTAAAAAATCCAAATTTTTTTAAATATATTCGTTAAAAAATTCACGATTTTTGAAGACATTATTTCTAAAAAATTTTTAAACAAATATTTTTTTTAAATCTTTGATTTTTTTTTTTAAATCTATTTTTGTTGAGGGTATCGTTTGCCTTGTTTATAAAAGTTTTGTGGGTTAAGGATTGGCAGGCAGTTGAAGAAAGTACTTGGCAGCTAACTTACCACAACTCTCTTTCAATCCCCTGAAGATGATTGGAGAATCCAATCGAAATATTGGAAAATAAAGACATTAAAATCAGAATATCCAATTTTTAATTTAAAAAGCCTGCGGCCAAACAATCCTTAATCCACAAAATCTATGATTTTTGAAAACATAATTTTTAAAAATCCATGATTGATTAAAATATAATTTTCAAAAAATTCACGAATTATGAAGACACATTTGTTCAAATATTCACGATTTTTAAAAAAAATATTCTTCAAATAATCCATGATGTTTGAAAAAATATTTTTTAAAAACTCCACGATTTTTGAAAAATCCATGATTGATGAAAATATAATTTTTAAAAAACCCACGAATTATGAAAATACATCTTTTAAAAAATTCACGATTTTTGAAAAAATATTCTTTAAAAAAAAATTCTCCTTAAAAAATTCCACCATTTCTTAAAAAATAATCTTTAAAACATCCACGATTTTTGAGCAATTATTCTTTAAAAAATCCATGATTTTTGAAAAAAAATATATATTCTTTAAAAATGCATGATATTTGAAAACATATTCTTTAAAAAATCCATGATTTTTTAAAAAAAAATATTCTTAAAATTTTCTTTAAACAATCCACGTTGTTGGAGAAAATATTTTTTAAAAAATCCAAGTTGTTGTACAAAATATTCTTAAAAAATCCCGGTTTGTGGACCTTTGCTGGTCCTTGAAAAATATTCTCTAAAAACTCCAAAATTTTAATTTTAAAATTAATTCTTTGAAAATATTTAATTCCTTGTCAAACAAAATGGCCTCCCCAACAGCAGTGTACTTTACTGACATTGCCCTTGTCCAGCCCTCGTTGAGTTGAGACAACATTCACTTCAAGTTTGTAACTCATCTTGGGCATCGCAAAGAAAACGAATTCATGTAATTATTATGACCTTCGCCGTGTGTCATTTTCTTACACGCTTTAACTACTATGGAAAGTACCACCACCACAACCACCATTACCAGCGGCAGCATCAGCATGATTTTTAGAGTAGCATCTATTGCCAGTGGCAATGTTGACTGCCGTCGCCACCGTCAACGTCAGTCACCTTCATTGTCAATGCCAAAATCATGATTTTAATGCTCTATCTCTTTTGCAACAAACATGAACTACTTGAAGGAAAGTTAGATAAGATTGAGTATTCTTATTACGTTGTAATACATTCTCAAGTTCAGCAGCTACTTTAAGGAATAACATCAGTGGCGATGGCGGCAGCAGCAGCACCAAGCACCTCTATCAATACCAGCCATTCTGCCATGAGGAACAGCAGTGAAATAGTATCAGGCTGTTGTTAATGGCCTTGCAGATGTTTATGAAATCCTTAGCTCTTGTAGCTGGGACTTATAAATGTATGGACGGATGGATGGTTGCCTGCTGAGCTAGGTTAGATGGGGAAACGCATGCATGAATGCTTACAAATGAATCTCATAAGTTGAAATTTTAACGCTCACATATGTGTCTATGCGTTCGCTCTATTGAAACTGAAAGTAAAAGTTGTGAACATGAAATGTTGGCGAAGATCATGGAAAGGGAATTTTGATATAGATTATACACATACATATATATGTATGTATGTATTTGCATACATATGCCATCTAACTAACTAGGCATGCATGGTTGATATTTTGTGTGTGCGCCGCTCATTAAAAGTGCTAAAAAGTTGTTACCACAAAGTGTTGCTTTAATATGTCTTTCAAGTATCCATTGAGGCCCTAATAAAAGCCTAAGCAAAAAGTTTTCAACGCCATGGTTGTTGTTTTTTTTTTTGCTTTTTTTTTCTATTGCACTTCTCCATCATTATCATCTGTTGTTGGCAGTCGGTTTTCATAGCTGCTGGTACTGGTGCTGTCATTTAGGCTTTTATTAATTGACGAACATGACGTAGCTATGTATGTGTGTGTTGGTGTTGTTGTCATACATTTAGAATGGTTTTTTGATTGAACACTTTCTCGTTTTTTGCTATTTGTTAAGCAAAATGTATTAACTGCCATGAAAAAAGAAAACTTGTAACAACTTTTTTTGTTATGAAAGCGAGTAAGAAATTTGGAAAGCCTAATTGCCTTTTTTTTGAAGAAATGGCACAAGATTAGATATTTAAGTAGATGTGGCAACAAAAAAGGCTTTTGCTAAGTTTCTTTTTGTTGAATGCCAAGTATATGATGGAATATTCCTTTTAAGAAACCATTAGCCTAAAGGTTTTCATTTAAATTTCCATGGGTCCCTACCATGTAGAGTCTCTTCATTATCGTCATGTTTTATAGAAGAATTGACTAGTACAGGTTACATAGGGGTATACTCTCAACATGACAAATACCAGCATCGCCTGAAGTTTACATATTCTGATTTCTAAAAATCGTGGATTTTCTAAGCAATATTTGTTTCCAACAAAGCGGATTTTTTAAAAATATTTTTTTCCAACAACGTGGATTTTTTTAAGAATATTTTTTCCAACAACATGGAATTTTTGAACAATATTTTTTCCAACAACGTGAGTTTTTTAAAGAATATTTTTTTCCTGCAACGTGGATTTTATAAACGATATTTTTTCCAACAACGTGAATTTTTTTAAAGAACAGTTTTTTACATCGTGGATTTTTTAAAGAATATTTTTTTTTTTTCGATTGCTTGAGTGGAATATTCCCCCATTGGCTCAACTTCATTTATTACCCTCTATTACAGAGAGTAATGTTTTTCAAAACGAACTGACAGTGTTGCAAAATTTTACTGATCGCTACCAATATCATGATTTCATCCCGGCGAAGGGAATTATCAATTGGCTTCTCAGTTTTTGAAATGATGCCTTTTTAGCGAAAAACCGAACTCTTTAAGTGTCTAGTATTCTCATATGAATGAGAATCACACTCACTTTTCGGCTTTTCCAAAGAAACACCAAAATCAAAATATTTTGCAACATGTCAGCACGTATCAACTAAGAATTGTTCGAATTCTGTGAGTTGAAAAGAACACCAACACAGTTGCCTGTGAGGTTGTTTTGGATTTTTTTTTTTTAAAGAATATTTTTTCAACAACGTGGATTTTTTAAAAAATGTTTCTTACCAACGACCTGGATTTTTTAAAGAATATTTCTTTTCAATGACGTAATTTTTAAAGAATAATTTGCAAGAAAAAATATTTTTTTAAAAAATCGTGGATTTAAAAAAAAATATTTTTCAAAACAAAAAAAATATTTTTTTTAAAAAATCGTGGATTTAAAAAATTTTTTTTTTCAAAACAAAAAAATATTTTTAAAAAAAATCGTGGATTTTTTAAGAATATTTTTAAAAAAAAATATTTCTTAAAACTCGTGAATATTTTTTAAAAATCTTGGATTTTTATACCCTCAGCATTTATGCAAAATGTGCCTCATCGAAATAATGGTTTTAGACCCCAAGTATGTTTGGACGAAATGTGTTTCAGACAATTTGGAGTCGATTGAGCAATGTCCGTCCGTCTGTCTGGCTGGCTGGAGCGCACGATAACTCTCGAATGGATGAACCGATTCAGTTCAAATTTTGGCTTTCGTATTATTTTGCCCAAACTTAGTTTAAGTTCGAAGATGGGTTATATCGGTCCACTCCTTCCGGTACCTCCCCCACAAAAGTTCGAAAATGTTCGGAAAATTTATGCGCACGGTAACTCTTCAAGGGGGCAACCGATTTCGTTCATACTTTGCCCATCGTGAAATGTGTACCAGACTTAGATAAGGTTTCAATATGGACTTAATCGGTCCACTGCTTCGGGTACCTCCCACACAAAATTTCGGAAAAGTTCAGTTTAGGGCCATCTGTCGGATCGCTTTGATTGTTGTTTTAGCAACTTGCATTCTCTGCTCCCTATACGACGGTACAAGTTTCATCAGGGGCAAGTCCACACTTCCTGAGAAAATAGCCTGAAAATTGCAAAAACCCCTATGACACCGTGTGAGGTGGTTGTTGCGCAAGATAATTCTCGAACGGCTCTGCCGATTGGGTCCAAAATATTCCCTTAGTAATATTTTGTCCAAACATAGTATAAGTTCGAAGATAAGCCATATCGGTCCACTCCTTCAGGTACCTCACTCACAAAAGTTCAAAAATGTTCGGAAAAATTGTACGTACGACAACTCTTGATGGTAGTGACCGATTTGGTCCATACTCTACACATCCCAATATATCTACCAAATATATTTCTGATTCGAATATGGACTATATTTGTCCACTCCTTCGGGTGCCTCCCACACCAAATTATGGATAAGTTCACTTTAAGAACTGCTCTCGAATTTCTTTGATTTCTGTTGTAGCAATTTGTATTCGTTGTCCCCACTACGACGGAACAAGTTTTTTCAGGGGCAAGTCTACAGTTCATGACCCGAAAGCTGTAAAACCCCTACGACATCAGTAGCTGGAGCGGACGGTAAGTTTCGAACGGATCAGCCGATTCGGTCCAGAGTTTGGACTTCGTAATATTTTGACCAAACATGGTTTAAGTTCGAAGGTGAGCCATATCGGTCCACTCCTTCGGGTACTTCCCCCACAAAAGTTTAAAAAATGTCACTAAAATGGTACGCACTATATCTCTAAAACGGGCATGCCGGTTTGGTCCAAGGGGATCCAAAGATCTCCTAATATTTTATCCAAATGTAGTTTGTCTTCGAAAATGGTCCATATCGGTCTTCTCTTTAGGGTACCTTCACACAGGCTGAGGGTATATCTCTGTCGGCAATGCCGACTGATACTTTTTTACTTGTTAAAGAATATTATTTGTCAAAAATTGTGCATTGTTTAATTAAAATTTTTCAAAAATTATGAATTTTTTAGATAATGTTGTTTTCAAAAATCTTAGATTTTTTAAATAATATTTTTTCAAAAATCATGGCATTTTTTTAATAAAATTTTTCAAAAAACCGTGGATTTGTTAACAGTATTTTTTTTAATCGTTGATTTTTTTAAGAATTGTTATGTGGAATAGTTTTTTTTTTTAAATCCTGGATTTTTAAAGAATATTTTTCAAAAATCCTGAAATTGTTAAAAAATATAATATATTATGAATAAATTACTAAAAGTCTAGTGTTTATAAAAAACTATTTTTATACCCTACACCACTATGTGGTAAGGGGTATTATGTGTTAGTGCATTTGTATGTAACATACAAAAGGAAGCGAGATAGACCCATAGTTCCTTCTACGGATATACATAAAATCACTTTCTGAGTCGATTTATGCATGTCCGTCCGTCCGTTCGCAACATACAGGTCGCATTTGTTGACCGATTTCGCTGAAAATTGGGGAATACCATTTTTTTAGCCGTCGGAAGATCAAGTTCGAAGATGGGTTATATCGGTCCAAGTTTTGGTATAGCCCCCATATAACGGTACCTCCCGATTTAAGGTATTTTAAGGATCTTAGCCGCATTTGTTGCCCAAACCAGCTGAAATTTTACATTTGAGGTTCCCAATGGCCGCGAAATTGCTCCACTAAAAATTGTCAAGATAGGTCCACGGTTCGGTATAGTCCCCATATAACGATACCTCCCGATTTAAGGTATTTTATGGATCTTAGCCACATTTTTTGCCCAAACTAGCTGAAATTTTACATTTGAGGTTCTCAATGGCCGCGAAATTGCTAAAAAATGTCAAGATATGCCACGGTTCGGTATAGTCCCCATATAACGATACCTCCCGATTTAAGGTATTTTAGGGATCTTAACCACATTTTTTGCTTGAACTAGCTGAAATTTTACATATGTGGTTCCCAGTGGCCACGAAATTTCGCCACTTAAAATTGTTAAGATAGGTCCATGTTTTTGTAGCCCCCATATAACGGTACCTCCCGATTTTAGGTATTTTAACGATTTTCCCCAAATATGGCTCCAATTTGCGTATTGGGATGTATACTAATTATTCCATTTTTACATATTTCGACTGGTGTAGGGTATTACATAGTCGGCCCCGCCCGACTTTGGTCTTTTCCTACTGGTTTAAATATGATTTAAACAAAATCAACGAATTATAGGATATATTCTTCAAAATTCACGATTAAAATAATTTAAATATTCTTTAACATTTCACGATAAAAAATATATAAAAAACATTCCACGATTTTTGATCAATATCATTCAGAACAAGTAAAAAAGTGTCAGTCGGCTTTGCCGACAGATATATACCCTCAGCCAATGTTAAGCGAAACTTTTACCTCCGGACAGATCGAATGTATTTAAGGTCTCTTCAAAATGTTGTGGCCCTTTTTGGACATTTGAACTTGCCGACAAAAATTAGATTAGGATTAGGATTAGGAATTAACTGCACTAAGGCACAAATGTATAACTTTTGTAGGGCAGGTACCCTTAGGGAGGACCGATATGGGTCATTTTAGAAGTTAAACTAAATTTTGATAAAATATTAAGAGATCCAAAGTTTGGACCAAATTGGTTGCCCCATTCAAGTGATATCGTCCTAGCATTTTAGTGACATTTTTTAAATATTGGGGAGAAGTAGCGGAAGTTGTGGACCGGTATTGTCCCATGAAACTAAGTTTATGTAATATGACGAATACCAAATGTTGGACCAAATCGGTTGAACAGTTCGAGAGTTATCGTGTTCTCCGACCGCCACATATGGTGACATAGGGTTTTTTTACACCTTTCGGGCTGTTTTCCCAAGAAATATGGACTTGCCCCTAAAAAGCCTTTGACCGTCGTATTGGAGGTAGCGAATGCAAATCGCTTCAACAAAAATCAAACTGATTCGAGAGCAGGTCTTAAAGTGAACTTATCCGAAATTTTTTGTAAGAGGTACCAGAAGGAGTAGACAAATATAGTCCATATTCGATCCTGATCTTTATATGGTAGATATATTAGGAAGTGCCGAGTATGAATTACATCGGTCACTCCCTTCAAGAGTAATCGCGAGCAAAATTTTTCGAACATTTTTGAAGTTTTGTGGGGGAGGTACCTAAAGGTGTGGACCGATATAGTCCATCTTCGAATTTAAACTATGTTTGGATAAAATATTACCAAGGCCAAATTATGGACCGAATCGACAGATCCGTTCGAGAGTTATCTTGCGCTCCAACCACTATACAAGGTGTCGTAGGGTCTTTTTGCACCTTTCCGGCCATTTTCTCAGGTAGTATGGACTTGCCCCTGATGAAACTTGTACCGCCGTATGGGGGAAGTGAATACAAGTTGCTGCAACAAAAATCAAAGCAATTCGAAAACAGGTCCTAAACTGAACTTATCCGAAATTTTGTGTGGGAGATACCCGAAGGAGTTGGCCGATTGAGTCCATATTGGAACCTCATCTAAGTCTTGTAGAAATTTCACGATGCGCAAAGTATGGACCAAATCGGTTACTCCCATCAAGAGTTATCGTGCCCACAAATTTTCCGAACATTTTGGAACTTTTGTGGGGGAGGTACCGGAAGGAGTGGACCGATATAGCTCATCTTCGAACTTAAACTAAGGTTGGACAAAATATTACGAAAGCCAAATTTTGGACCGAATCGGCAGATCCGATCGAGAGTTATCTTGCGCTCCAACCACTACACAGGGTTTTATGTAACTTTCAGGCTATTTTCTCAGGAAGTATGGACTTGCCCCTAATGAAACTTACAGCGTTGGATAGAGGACAGCGAATACAACTTGCGTAAACAAAAATCAAAGCGATTCGAGACCAGGTCCTAAACTGAACTTTTCCGAAATTTTGTGTGGGAGGTACCCGAAGGAGTGGACCGATTGAGTCCATATTGAAACCTCATCTAAGCTTGGTAGAAATTACACGATGTGTAAAGTATGGACCAAATCGGTTATTCCCTACAAGAGTTATCGTGCGCACAAGTTTTGCGACCATTTTTGAACATTTGTGGGGGAGGTACCTGAAGGAGTGGACCTATATGGCCCATCTTCGAACTTAAATCGAATCTGGACAAAATATTTCGATACCCAAAATTTGAACCGAATCGATTGATCCTTTCGAGAGTTATCGTGCGCACCAGCCAGCCAGACAGACAGACGGACAGACAGACGGACGGACATTGCTAGATCTACTCAAAATTGTCTGAAACGGATATCGTACAAACATACTTGGGGTCTAAAACCATTATTTCGATGAGGCACATTTTTGGTCGTATCAAAGTGTAAATACCCTCTTTAGCCTAAAGGCTGAGGGTATAAAAATACTTTAAAAATGCACGATTTAAAAAATATTCTTTAAAAAACCTCGATTAAAAAAATATTCTTCAGAAACCTACGATTAAAGGAAAAAATTCTTCAAATTACACTATTTACAAAATATTCTTTAAAAATTCACAAAATATTAAAAAAAATATTCCTAAAAAATCGACGATTTTTTCTAAAATATTCTTTAAAAATCGAATAATATATTTTGAAAAACCCCGATTTTTTAAAATAATATTTTGTTTTTCAAAAACCGTGGTGCAATGGTATGCACACCCGCCTTGCACATATAAGGTCGTGTGTTCTATACCCCGGCCAGGCAACATCAAAACACTTTTCAACGGTTGGCGACATTTTCTGAGCATTTCAGCCTTGTACAACTTTTCTACAAGTGGTGTCTTAGACACGCCGTTCGGACTCGGTGATAAACTGTAGGTCTCTTATCTTTGAGCTATTATGAATCGGGGTGCACTCATTGATATGAGAGAAGTCTCCCTTGTCCCTTATGGGATGTTTGTGGAACAATTATTATATTATTTTCAAAAAACGTAGATTTTTAAAATACTATTTCTTAAAAATCTTGAATTTTTTAAATAATATTTTTGAAAGAATATATTTCAAAAATCCTAGATTTTTCTACAATATTTTTCAAAAATCCTTGATTTTTCTAGAATATTTTTTAAAAATCTTCGATTTTGTAAAGAATATATTTTATTAAATCTTGGATATTTTCAATTTTTTTAAATATATTCGCGGATTTCGTGGATATCTTAAATAATATTTTTATTTTTTTAATAGTTGATTTTTTAAAGAATCAGGATTTTTAAAAAATATTCCAGATTTTTTTTAAAAATCCTGAAATTGTTAAAAAAAATATTTTATTACGATGTTTTTAATATATTTTTAAAGAATTAATCACTAAAAGTCTGGAATTTTTAAAGAATATTTTTCTAAATATGATTTTTGACTAATTGAATTTTTAAAATTTTATGATTTTTTTTCAAAAGATGTTGATTTCTTATATATTCTTCAAAATTCAAAATTAATCCTGAATATTTTCAAAAATATATTTTTTATTTAAAAATATATACGCGGATTTTTTAAAGAGTATTCTGTGTAACAGCTTGGATTTTTTAAGGAATACTTTGGACAACAAATTGGATTTTTAAACAATATTTTGTACAGCAACGTGGATTTTAAAAGAATATTTTGAACAACAATGTGGATTTTTTTGAAAAATACTCTGGACAGCAACGTCGAGTTTTTTAGAGAATATATTTTTCCAACAACCTCAATTTTTTAAAGAATATTGTGTACAACAAAAAATATTCCTTAAAAATCCAAAAAAAATCATTCTTTAAAAATCGACGATTTTTTAAAACAAAATCTTAAAAAATCGAACAATATATTTTGGAAAACCCTGAATTTTTAAAATAATATATTACTTCTTAAAAAATCTTGGGTTTTTTTTAAATAATATTTTCTCAAAACTCCTCAATTTTTTAAAGAATATTTTTCAAAAATCCTTGATTTATCTAAAATATTTTTCCTGTATATTTTCAAAAATATTTTGCATTAAATCCTGAATTTTTTCAAAAACATATTTTTGTATAATATATACGCGGATTTTTTAAAGAATATTTTGTATAACAGCATGGATTTTTTTTTAAAGAATGCTTTGTACAACAAAGTTGATTTTTAAAAAAAAATATTTTGTTCAGCAACGTGGATTTTCTAAGGAATATTTTGAATAACAATATTTTGAACAGCAACATTTTTTTTAAATATATTTTGTACATCTACGTGGATTTTTAAACAATAGTATGTGCAACGACTCGGATTTTGTAAAGAATATTTTTTTTCAATGGCGTGGATCTTGTTTTTTTAAAGAATATTTAAAAAAATTATATATATTTTTTTAAATCGTGGATTTTTGAAGAATATTTTTAAAAACAAAATTTTTTTTTTTTTAAGTCATGGATTTTTAAGGAATTCTTCTTATGAATATTGTAAAACTTATTGGCCTCAAGGCTTACTTTACAAAATGTTTCAATAAATAAAAAAATTAACATTTAAAAAAATATTTTTTTAAAAAATCATGGATTTTTAAAGATTATTTTTTCAAAAAAATATTTGTTAAAAATTTTGGATTTGTTGTAATATTATTTGTCGAAAATTGTGGATTGTTTAATATTTTTTTAATATAATTTTTCAAAAGCCGTGGATTTTTTCAAAATTATTTGTTTTTAAAAATCGTGGATTTTTTTAAAGAATTGTTGTTAAAAATCCTAGAAATTTCTAGAATATTTTTTAAAAATCCTGTATTCATAAAAGAATATTTTTCAAAAATCCTGAAATTCTTAAAAAATATATTTTATTTTGATTTATGATCTAGAGTTTTTAAAGAATATTTTTATGATATTTTGACAAATAGAATTTCTTTATTCTTAAAATTTCTCGATTAAAATATATTAAATATTCTTTAACTTATTACGATAAAGAATATATAAAACACACTCCACGAGTTTTGATCAATACCATTCAGAAAACCACGATTAAAAAATATTCTTTAAAAATCCGCGAAGAAAAAATGTTTTTTTAAAAAGTCACGGTTTAAAAAATATTCTTTAAAAATCCTCGATTTTAACAAAATATTCATCAAAAATTCGGGATTTAAAAAAATATTCTTCAGAAATCTACGATTAAAAAAATATTCCTTAAAAATCCACTATTTAAAAAAAATTATTCTTTGAAAATTCACGATTTTTAAAAAAATCAAGATTTAAAAAATATTTTTTAAAATCGAAAATTGTTTAAAAAATTTTCTTTAAAAATCGAACAATATTTGTTCTAAATCTTGAATGTTTTAAATAACATTTGATTGATTTTTTGAATTTTATTTTCTCAAAAATCGTTGATTTTTAAAAATAATATTTTTTCAAAAAAGAATATTTTAAAGAATATATCTATTTTATTTTAAAGAATATTTTTAATATTTTAAAGAATATTTTTCAAAGATCCTTGATTTTTCTAGTATATTTTTCAAGAATCCTGATTTTTTTTAAAAAATGAATTTTATTAAATCCTGGATTTTTTCAAAAATATTTTTATTAAGTACTGAATTTTTCGAAAATATATTTTTTTACAAATACATTTTATGAAATCTTGTTTTTTTTTTAAAAATATTTTTTATAAAATCGTGGATTTTTGAGAACATTTTTTGGAAATTATTTTTATATCGTGGATTTTTTAAACAATCAAACCTTGTACTTATATATATTTTTAAAAAAATTAAAAAAATTGAATCATAGATTTTTTAATAATATGAAAAAATATAAATCGTAGATTTTTACAAAAACAAAAAAAATTAAATCTTTGATATTTTAACGAATATTTGAAATTTGTAAAATCGTCGATTTTTAAATAAAATTATTATAAAAATTTAGCATTTTGTAAGAATATTTTTTGAACGACCGTCGTGTATTGGTAGAGGGTTAAGGAATAATTTGTGAACAATCTAGGCCAAATTTAATATTAAACACAGACCTAAAACAAAAATAAAAGTCTAACCCTCTTACAAAACCAAGTGGCATATCACCAACCAAACGTGACTTACAAGTCTTTTGTCTGTTAGACATTTGAAATGCAGGTTGTATGCCTGCAAACAACCAGATGCCAAAAAACCAAAAACAGAAATGTAAAAATATTCTAGAATTTCATTTTCCCAGCTCAATTTGTTACGACTGGCTCGCCAATTTTATTACACCTCAACGACTTTAGTACGCTATTTGGTTTATGTTAATGTCATGGACTTTACTTTTCATGGCTGTTCAAAAGGCATTGACGTAGTCTAATCCAGTTTCTAATGGGAAAGATGTACGAAAATAACAAGAGAGAAAATTGTTTCTGAAGGCGATAACAAGTTTGTGGGGAGGATATTAAACATATACTGATTGAATTTCGTAAGTTTTAAATTTAAGGGGATTTCTGTACAGTCTTTAACTCAAGGATTAGTTTTTTGAGGTTACACATACGTGTGATAACGTTTGCCTACTTTAACAAACACTGCAATCTTGTTTTTTCAAACAGCTATCTCTATTTTTTGTTTAGTTCAAAGCCCGTCTGATTTGTTTGTAGTTTATGTAGAACACATAGCGAAGAGTAGTGATAATAAAATTTACATTTTATTTTCTAATTATAATAAAATAGTTTTTTTTGCCTTTCGTTTGCTACCCTTTCTTTTAAGCAGCAAAACAGTAAAAATAGCTGAAAAAAACACTGAAATAGAACACAACATTGACCATAAAATACGACTGTGAAACAAAAAACTAAAGCCAAAAAGGCACCAAAGCAATCCACAAACACAAAAATGGCCAATGTGGTTATCGTTGCGAATTTTAAATTTCTCTATAAATTTATACAATTTAATATTCATTCAGGGAATTTGCGTTTTTTTAAGAAAAAAAGGGGTTTCATTTTAAAGCACTAGCTGAAACATACATACATATGATAAGGGATATATTTTCAGTTACTTTTATATAAAATTTTTTATAATATTTTGTTAATATTGAAACAAGTACAAAACTGGGAATTAAACATTCCCTCGAAAATTCCATCACTCTGGAGCCAATGAATAAATTCATTTAATTCAACTATAAATTTTTAATAACAGTCATTGACCGCTGATGCATTTTTTCCACAAAAACCAAATCTGAGTATAATTTTTTCATTTAATTTTAAATATTTTTCACAAAAATCAATAGAAATTAAGTTATGAATTTGGAATTACGCAAAATACTTTGAATGCTAGTCCATTTCCCAGCATCATCCTTATCAATCACAAAAAATCGTAATATTACATTACCCCAAAAGCCATTGATGTTTTTGTTGTTGTTATCGTTGTTGTTCATTCAATTAGGTATTGTTGCTCTACTTTGAGTTTTAATGCCATATAAAAGCTTATTTTCCTAGTGACGATTATTTTGGGGATTTTCAGTGAAAATATTTATTTTAAATCACAACAACAATAACGAGCCAAAAAAACAAAAATGGATATAGGGAAAAAGAGATAACATGAAACTTTGCAAAATGAAAAAAGTTTATTGACACAAACGGATTTGATTAAAATTATTTGTATTTAATATGAAGGATATATGCCATATTACACACAAATATAGAATGATGTTAACAAAAAAGGAAATAAGAATGGTCAAATTCTTTAGATTTATTTTCAATATTGATTGGGTTGAATGAATTACCATCACAAGCCAGTTATAATGTCAATCAGATAGGTTTTATATACATATACATGCATCTTTTATTTTTTAAATAAAAAATTAATCTTTAAAAACTCCTACATTTTTCAAAAACACAATTAAAAATACTTTACGAAATTCTCGAATTTTCAAAAAATATTCATTGAAATTTCCACGATATTTCACAGTCATATTCTTAAACAAATTCACATCTTCTTCAAAAACTAAAATTATTTAGAAAATTAAAAAAAACGTACTTTAAAAATTCCAAGATTTTTTAAAACAAAAAAATCTTTAAAAGATCTGACATTAAAAAATATTTAAAATTAAAAAAAAAATTAAAAGATATTTTTTTAAAAATTAACGATTTAAAAAAAATTAATATTAACAACAATTTAACAATAAAATATGTAGGACTTTTCAATAAATATATGGAAAAATACATGATTTTTCAAAAAATATTCTTGAAAATCCACAATTTAAACAAGAAATCATTAAAAATCCAAATTTTTTTTTAAATTAATTAAAAAAATATTTTTCTGAAATCTACGATTCTATAAAAATCAGCTGTTTATAAGAAGTTATCCTTTAAAAATCCAAGATGTCTAAAAAATTGTTTAAAAATTCAAGATTTAAACAAATACTATTTAAAAATCCAAGATTAAAAAGAAAAATTAAATCCACGATTTTAAAAGAAAAAATATTTTTAAACAAACCTCTATTTTAAAAAAAAAATGTTCCTAAAAATCCTCGATTTTTAAAACAATATTCTTTCAAAATCTTTGATTAAAAAAAAAACTTAAAACACCTCGATTTATACAATTTAAAATATATTCTTTAAAAATCCAAGACTTCTCAAAAATATTTTTTCAAAATCCACGATTTAAAAAATATTTTTTCAAAATCCACGATTTAAAAAATATTTTTTCAAAATCCACGATTTAAAAAATATTTTTTCAAAATCCACGATTTAAAAAATATTTTTTTCAAAATCCACGATTTAAAAAATATTTTTTCAAAATCCACGATTTAAAAAAAAAAAACTTAAAAATCCAAGACTTTTAAAAAATGTCCTTAAAAATCGTCGATTTATAAAAAATATTCTTTAAAAATCAGAAATTTGTAAATGATATTCTTAAAAAATCCAAGATTTTTTAAAAAATATTTCTAAAAAACACGATTTAAAAAAAAAAATTAAAATTCCTATATTTAAAAAAAAATTTCTTAAAAATCTTTGATTTTTAAAAAATATTCTCTAAAAATCCTCTATTTTTAAAAAATATGCCTAAAAATTCTTGATTTTTAAGAAATATTCTTTCAAAATCCACGATGTAAAAAACATATTCCTTAAAAATCCACGATGTAAAAAACATATTCCTTAAAAATCCACGATTTTAAAGCGACATTCTTCAAAAATCCACAATTAAAAAAAAATATTTTTAAAAATCCTCGCTTTTTAAAAAACACTCTTTAAAATCCAAGATTTTTTTAAATACATTCTTTAAAAATCAAAGATTTTTAAAGCAATATTATTTCAAAATCCTTGATTTTTAAAAAAATATTCTTAAAAATCCTCGATTTATAAAATTAAAAAAAAAAATAATAATTCTTTCAAACTCCAAGACTTTTCAAAAATATTCTTTCAAAATACACGATTTAAAAAAAATATCCTTTATAATCCACGATTCAAAAAAAAAAAAAAAAATATATTCTTTATAATCCACGATTCAAAAAAAAAAAAAAAGTATTCTTTATAATCCACGATACCAAAAAAATTTTTTTTAAAAATCCACGATCTTTAAAAAAAAATCAAGGATTTTGATTTTTAAAAAAATACTCTTAAGAATCCAAGATTTTTAAAATATATTCTTTACAAATTCAACATTTTTAAAACCATACTCTTTCAAAATCCTCGATTTATAAAAAATATTCTTAAAAATTCAAGATTTGTAAAATTTATTCCTTAAAAATCCACGATTTTTTAAAAAATACTTCTCAAAAATCCGCGATTTTTAAAAAAAATATTCTTAAAAATCCTCGATTTTTAAAAAATATCCAAGACTTTTAAAAAATATTCTTTAAAATCTACAATTTTTAAAAATCTAATATTTAAAAAATATTCTTTAAAAATCTTAAAAATCCTCGATTTAAAAAAAAATACTCTTTGAAAATTTTTTTAAAAAATATTCTTAAAAATCGTCGATTTATAAAAATATTTCTAAAAAATCCACAAATTCAAAAAAAAAATATTTTAAAAAAATCCTTTAGTTTTAAAAAATATTCTTTAAAATCCTTGATTTTTAAAAAATATTCTTTAAAAATCCTCAATTAAAAAAATTATTCTTTAAAAATCCAAGACTTTTCGAAAACTTTCCAAAATCCACTATGTAAAACAAAATATTCTTTAAAAAATCCACGATTAAAAAAAATATTCTTAAAAATCTTAATTTTTTAAAACATACTCTTTAAAAATCCAAGAGTTTTTAAATATATTCTTTAAAAATCCAAGATTTTTAAAGCAATATTCTTTCAAAATCCTTAATTAAAAAAAAAAAAAATATATTCTTAAAAACCCCCGATTTATAAAATTTAAAAAAAAATTTAAAAATCCAAGACTTTTCAAAAATATTCTTTAAAAATCTACGATTAAAAAAATATTCTTTAAAAACACACGATTAAAATAAAATATTCTTAAAAATCCAAGATTTTCAAAACCATATTCTTTCAAAATCCTTGATTTATAAAAAAAAAATATTTTTAAAAATCCTCGATTTTTAAAAAATTTTCTTTAAAAATCAAAGATTTGTAAAAGATATTCCTTAAAAATCCACGATTTTTTAAAAAATATTTCTCCAAAATCCACGATTTAAAAAAAAAAAAAATATCCTTTAAAAATCTATAATTTTTAAAAAATAAACTGTAGAAATCTACGATTTTTAAAAAAATATATTATAAAAATCCACGATTTAAAAAAAAAAAAATTATAAAGTGAGTTTTGCAGGAGAAGCTCTCAAAGTTTGGAAATTTTTTTGAACTTCAGTACTATGCTAAGTCAATATTTGTTTATAACTTCTGTTCGGATTGACCGATCATTACCAAAATTAGACAGAATTTCAGTTAAAGGACGTTCGACACCTCCAAATAATAGTTTGCTAATTTTGAAAAGCGAGTTTTGCAGGACAAGGTCTAAAAGTTTGGAAATTTCTTTGACCTTTAGTACTATGCTAAGTAAATATTTGTTTATAACTTCTGTTCGGATTGTCCGATCATTACCAAAATTTGACAGAATTTAAATTAAAGGACGTTAAATATAAAAATGTAAAGAACTTGAAAACATGCTAAGTGGACTTAGCATACTATTGTTTGGAGGCGTCGATATATTCTACGAGCGCCTAGAGACAGCATATGACCGCTGTCCTGGTCACGACATTAAGATTGTTCTAGGAGATTTTTAATGCTAAAATTGGGAGGGAAAATATCATTGGTCCCACGGCCGGTACGTTCAGCTTTCATGAGGTAACATCCGACAACGGAATGAGGCAAAGGTACGCACTCGTCTTAATGTTGCGACAAAAATGCGGTCTAACACAGGACGGAAACTGGATTTCGGGAAGCTGCATCACTTGAAACTGAAAAAGACCATACTTACACCCTAACAGACGTTGATACTAGCCGTACTTATGTATGGATCTGAAGCATGAGTATGTGCGAAAACAGATGAGGCAGAACGCGGTATGTTTGAGAGAAAAAATATTCGAAAGATTTTAGGGCCAATATGCGATGACGGGGAATACCGACGTCGTATGAACCACGAGCTCTACCAGCCGACCGACATCGATATAGTACAACGTATCGAGTTACAACGATTGCGTTGGCTGGGCCACATCAGCAGGATGAATAATGATGCCCCCGCCAGAAAGGCATTTGAATGCGTGCCACTCGACGTTATGAGCTCCAAGAGAAGGCCAAAGCTACGATGGAAAGACCAAGTTAAAGAAGATATCACGAAAAATGGCATACACAATTGGAGAAGTAAAGCAGCAGATAGGTGCGTTTGGATTAAAAATATTTTTTAAAATTCCACGAAAATCACGATTTTTGAAAAAAAAAAACTATCAACGATGTTTATATACACGATTTTTTTTAAAAATATTCATCAGAAATCCACAAATTTTGAAAAAAAAAGAAAAAAACACAAAAAAAGGAATATGCACGATTTGAAAAAAAAAATATTCTTAAAAAGTTCACGGTTATTAAAAAACTCGTTTTTAAAAATATATGTAAAAACATCTATACTCCAAAAATACACGATTGAAAAATATTTAAAAAATATACTTTAAAATTCCACGATTTTTTTTAAATTTTTTCAGAAATGAACTATTTTTGGAAAATATTTTCAGAGATTTTTCAAAAAAAAAACTTTTTCAGAAATTCACGATTTTTTCAAAAATATTTGTCAAGATTAAAACACAATAATTCTTTAAAAATTCACGAATTTCTTTAGTCTTTATATCGACGCTAACGAAAAAATATCCTAAAAATTCCCATGTAAAAATCTTCCAAAACTTCATAAATAAATTAATTGCGTATTTATTTTCCTGTACAAAATTAAAGCATACATTTTGGTACAAAAAATAACACAATTTATTTTATTACCGAAGTAGATTCTACTCTAGTTCACAATTTTTGTTAGTTTAACATTATATGAGATATTTTTATTCATATTCATGATTCAATTTGGACAGAAATTATGAAAAAAAGAGCGAAAGGAATTACATAATGAATACTTAACGTTCAGTACACACACACACACACACACAAAAAACAGCTCGAGTTCATTGAGTTCGCTCTGTGTGCAACGAGTACCAAGCAAAGTAATGATGTGCTTTTTTATGGATATACATATGACACAAATATTTGTCATGTGTGATAATGTGTTTTTTATTTCTGTTTGTGTGGGAACAGAATGAACAGCTATAGAAGGTCTTCAAATGTTGGTGAGAGAGCTATTAACACATACAATATGGACATAATTGGTTAATAGAATAGTTAAGGTACGATGATGTTGAAAATAATTATATTTCCTGAGTTGGGTATATTGCACTTAGTTTTTACCTTTTGAGTTGAGTGGTTGATGAACCACCTGAATTTATTATAATTTTCTATTTAAATATCGTAATACTTAACTTTATGTTTAAGCCTTCCAATTAAATTTCTCCCCTTTAAATGTAAATATTCAATTAAATAATTGTCTTTCCTTATGTCTCCCATCTGTATGCCATATGTTTTAACATAACTGCTCTTTTCATAGCCATATTTTAAATTAATTATGGGATTTAGTTTTTTCTCTCTCATTCATATTCCCATTCTCCGTTGGGGTTTCATTTCCTTTTGTAATTTATTACAAACATTTAAGGGGAGTTTGTGGGCACATACATACCTTTTTTGTTGTTATTGCCTATTTACAGGCGGGGAATGAAAGTTTTATGCAACCATCTACATGTGTGTATTATAGTCCAGTGCTGGTATGTTAATTTTTACTTTGTTTTTTTTCGTTTCTTCATTTCTGTTCAACAATCCCCCAATTTGTCACATAACCCCCAAATAACTGCTGGAGCCCAGCATAAAAGTATCAAAACTAATGTAAGGGTAGCAGTGTTGTTACAATGTATGCAGAACTCATCTCAGCCTTAATGTAGACTATAAAAATTCCATTGAAACCCACTCTGTGTCATATGTTGTGAACAAATGTTGTGATTAAAACTTGGTGAATCCTAGTAAAGTCAGTTAAAGATAATAGAAGAAGAGTTTGTAATTGTTAAAATAATGTTGGAGGTTTGTGGAAAAGCCAAAATATGTAAAGGAGGCCTGTCAGTGGTATTTAAAGAGCGCTTAGTTAAACCGCTATCTGCAAAATTATACCTAATATTTAAAAGGATATTTTTTGTGTTAAATTAGTAAAAATGATTTTTTCATAATCGTGAATTGTTTAAAAAATAGTTTTTCAATAATCGTGGATTTTTAAAAAAAAATATTTTCTTTCAATAATCGTGGATTAAAAAAAAAATATTTTTTATTAATCGTGGATTTTTTTTAAAAAAAATATTTTTTTAATAATCGTGGATTTTTTAAAAAATACAATAATCGTGGTTTTTTTTTAAAAATATATTTTCAATAATTTAAAAATTAAAAAAATATTTTTTTTTTTTGAAAAATATTCTAATTGTGGATTTTTTAAAAAATACATTCGCTTAAGACGGGTTTACACGTTTATATTATTAATTATATTATTAATTTTTCTCTAATTAGCCGGCCTTCGGCTACATATTTTTGGAACTTTAATGGCATATATCTCCGGAAGTATGGACTACATCTAGACGATATATATTTTTTTGGTGATCAGGGCAACGAGACCTACGTGTGGTAAAAATTTCAAAAAAATCGGGTGTGCGCTCGTATTCCCGTCTTGTTCCAAAATATATATTTTTTCATAAGATTGAGTGGACTTATTTAAAAAAAATATTATTGATAATCGTGGATTCTTTAAAAAATATTTATTCATATTCTTGGAGTTTTTTGAAAAATGTTTTCACAATCGCGGATTTTTAATAGAATATTTTTTCATAATCGTAGATTAATTATTAAAAAGTATTTGTTCATAATTGTAGATTTTTAAAAAAATTTTATTCGTAATCGTTGATTTTTTAAAAAATATTTTTTTCATAATCTTGATTTTTTTTCAAAAAATTTTCATATTTTAAGAGCACTTATTTAAAACAAAATCTACAAAATTATATTTTATATTTGAAAGGATATTTTTTAAACTAGTAGATTTTTAAAGATTGATTTTTTCATAATCGTGAATTATTCAAAAAATAATTTTCAATAATCGTGGATTATTTTAAAATATTTTTCAAATATCGTGGATTCAAAAAAAAAAAAAAAAAAAAAATATATATATATATATATATTTTCAATAATCTAAAAATTAAAAATAAAATTTTCCCTAATCAAGTATTTAAAAAAAAAAAACATTTATTCACAATCTTGGACTTTTGGAAAAATATATTTATATAATCGTAGATTTTTACAAAATATTTTTCAATAATCTAAAAATTAAAAAACATTTTTCAGAAATCAAGGATTTTTTAAGAACATTTTTTCATAATCTTCGATTTTAAAAAAATGTTTATTTACAATCTTGGCCTTTTTGAAAAATATATTTATATAATCGTGGATTTTTAAAAAAATATTTTTCAATAATCTTAAAATTAAAAACATTTTCCACTAATCAAAGATTTTTTAAAAAACATTTTTCCATTAGCATGGATTTTTAAAAAATATTTATTCATAATCTTGAATTTTTTGAAAAATATTTTAACTAATTTTGGATTTCTTAAAAAAAATACATTTTCATAATCGTGGATTTTTAAAAAATATTTTTTCACAAAAAATATATATATAAAAAAATATATATATATTTTTAAAAAAAATATTTTTTCATAATCGTGAATTTATTAAAAAAATATTATTGATAATCGTGGATTCTTTAAAAAAACTTCTTCATAATCGTGAACTCTTTAAAAAAATGTTTTCATATTCTTGGATTTTTTTTAAAAATATTTATTCATAATCGTGGATTCTTTAAAAAAAAAATTTCATATTCTTGGAATCTTTTAAAAATATTTATTCATATTTATTTATATTTTTAAAATAAGTTTTTATAATCGCGGATTTTTTAAACAATATTTTTTCATAATCCTAGATTTAAAAAAAATGTTTTGTTCATGATCGTAGATTTTTAAAAAATATTTTTTCATAATCGTAACATAAAAAATATACTTTTTTAATAATAAAAAAAATATTAGATTTTTTCAAAAAAAAAAAAAAAAAAAAAAAAAAAGTTCGGGGATTATTTTAAAAATATTTTTTCCATAATTGAAGGTTTTTTAGAATATTTATTCCATAAACGTTGATTTTTTTATAATCGTGGATTTTTGTTACAACTATTTTTTCAATAATCTTGGATTTCATTTAAAAATATTTTTTTCAAAAAAATATTTTTTTAGAATCCTGGACTTAAAAAAAGTATTTTTTATGATTGTGAATTGAAAAAAAAAAACATATTTTTTTCGTACGTTTAGGCTAAAACTGTCAAACATTTCAGAAGGGTTTTCAGTAACCCTCGAATGAATAAAATAAACTCTTTTAAAAAAATCCTTTAGATATCCACGATTACGAAAAAATATTTTCTTTTTCAATTCACAATTATAAAAAATATTTTTTTAAATCCACGATTCTAAAAAATACTTTTTTGAATAAAACAGTTTTAAAAGAAATCCAAGATTATTGAAAAAATAGTTTTAAAAGAAATCCAAGATTATTGAAAAAATAGTTTTAATAAAATCCACGATTATAAAATATTCTTAAAAAATCCACGATTATGGAAAACATATTTTAAAAAAATCTACAATTATGGAAAAAATATTTTTTAAAAAAATATTCGAGAATTTTTTTGAAAAAATCAACGATTACGAAAATATTTTTTTAAAAAAATCCACGATTATTAAAAAAGTATTTTTTTCTAATCTGCGATTGTGAACCAATATTCATTAAAAATCTACGATTATTAAAAACTATTTTTTAAAAATCATTATGAAAAAATATTGTTTAAAAAATTCGCGATTTTTAAAACATTTTTTTTTCAAAAATTCCAAGATTATGATTAAAAATTTTAAGAATAAATATTCCAAAAATATGGATAAATATTGTTTAAAAAATTTACGATTATGAAAAGGCTTTTTTAAAGAATCCACGATTATCATGAAAAAATATTTTTTTTTTTAAATCCTTGATTAAAAAATTGTGAATAAATATTTTTTTAAAATCCAAGATTATGACAAAATGTTTTTTATCATTGATAATTAATTGATTTCTTTTTTTTTGAAAAATTCACGATTATGAAAAAATATTTTTTTAAAAATCCAAGATTATGACAAAATGTTTTTTATCATTGATAATTGATTTTTTTTTTGAAAAATTCACGATTAAGAAAAAATATTTTTTTAAAAATCCTCGATTATGAAAACAAATTTTTTAAAAATCTACGATTATGAATTTTTTTTTTTTTAAAAAATCGACGATTATAAAAAATAATTGTTTAAAAAATCCGCGATTATGAAAACATGTTTTTAAAAAATTACATGAATATTTTTATTTTTAGAGAATCCAAGATTCTGAAAAAGTTTTTTTTTTAAAGAATACACGATTATCAATAGTATTTTTTAAATAAATAAATGTTTAAAAATCCAAGAAATCTTAAAAACATCCACGACTTGTTTCGATAAAAAATAGACGGATTGGTTTTTTAAAAAATCTTAAAAAAATCCACGATTTGTTTTGATAAAAAACGGTCAAACATTTCAGAAGGTTTTTCAGTAAACTTGGAATGAATAAAATAAACTATTTTAAAAAAATCCTTTAGATATCCACGATTACGAAAAAATATGTTCTTTTTTAATTCACAATTATAAAAAATATTTTTTTTTAAATCCACGATTCTAAAAAAATATTTTTTGAATAAAACAATTTAAAAAGAAATCCAAGATTATTGAAAAAATAGTTTTAATAAAAATCCACGATTATAAAATATTCATTAAAAATCTACGATTATGAAAAAATATTTTTTAAAAATCATTATGAAAAAATATTGTTTAAAAAATTCGCGATTATTAAAACATTTTTTTTTCAAAAATTCCAAGATTATGAATAAAAATTTTAAGAATAAATATTCCAAGAATATGGATAAATATTATTTAAAAAATTTACGATTATGAAAAGGATTTTTTAAAGAATCCACGATTATCATGAAAAAATTTTTTTTAAAAAATCCTTGATTAAAAAATTTTGAATAAATATTTTTTTTAAAATCCAAGATTATGACAAAATATTTTTTATCATTGATAATTAATTTTTTTTTTTTTTTGAAAAATTCACGATTATGAAAAAATATTTTTTATAAAAAATACACGATTATGAAAACAATTTTTTTAAAAATCTACGATTATGAAAAAATATTTTTTTAAAAATCGACGTTTATAAAAAATAATTGTTTAAAAAATCCGCGATTATGAAAACATGTTTTTAAAAAATTACATGAATATCTTTATTTTTAGAGAATCCACGATTCTGAAAAAGATTTTTTTTTTTAAGAATCCGCGATTATCAATAGTATTTTTTAAATAAATAAATGTTTAAAAAATCCAAGAAGTCCTAAAAACATCCACGACTTGTTTCGATAAAAAAATAGACGGATTGTTTTTTTTTTAAAAAAATCTTAAAAAAGTCCACGATTTGTTTT
>NW_027412209.1:0-54539 GCF_047663935.1 Musca autumnalis
CACCGGTGAACTTTTGTATGGGAAAAGTCATCTCCGGTGAACTTTTGTATTGGGAAAGTCATCTCCGGTGAACTTTTGTATTGGGAAAGTCATCTCCGGTGAACTTTTGTATGGGAAAAGTCATCTCCGGTGAACTTTTGTATTGGGAAAGTCATCTCCGGTGAACTTTTGTATTGGGAAAGTCATGCCCGGTGAACTTTTGTTTTGGGAAAGTCATGCCCGGTGAACTTTTGTATTGGGAAAGTCATCTCCGGTGAACTTTTGTATGGGAAAGTCATCTCCGGTGAACTTTTGTATTGGTAAAGTCATCTCCGGTGAACTTTTGTATTGGGAAAAGTCATCTCCGGTGAACTTTTGTATTGGGAAAGTCATGCCCGGTGAACTTTTGTATTGGGAAAGTCATCTCCGGTGAACTTTTGTATGGGAAAAGTCATCTCCGGTGAACTTTTGTATTGGGAAAGTCATGCCCGGTGAACTTTTGTTTTGGGAAAGTCATGCCCGGTGAACTTTTGTATTGGGAAAGTCATCTCCGGTGAACTTTTGTATGGGAAAAGTCATCTCCGGTGAACTTTTGTATTGGGAAAGTCATCTCCGGTGAACTTTTGTATTGGGAAAGTCATCCCGGTGAACTTTTGTATTGGGAAAGTCATGCCCGGTGAACTTTTGTATTGGGAAAGTCATCTCCGGTGAACTTTTGTATTGGGAAAGTCATGCCCGGTGAACTTTTGTATTGGGAAAGTCATCTCCGGTGAACTTTTGTATTGGGAAAGTCATGCCCGGTGAACTTTTGTATTGGGAAAGTCATCTCCGGTGAACTTTTGTATTGGGAAAGTCATGCCCGGTGAACTTTTGTATTGGGAAAGTCATCTCCGGTGAACTTTTGTATTGGGAAAGTCATCTCCGGTGAACTTTTGTATTGGGAAAGTCATCTCCGGTGAACTTTTGTATTGGGAAAGTCATCTCCGGTGAACTTTTGTATTGGGAAAGTCATCTCCGGTGAACTTTTGTATTGGGAAAGTCATCTCCGGTGAACTTTTGTATTGGGAAAGTCATCTCCGGTGAACTTTTGTATTGGGAAAGTCATCTCCGGTGAACTTTTGTATTGGGAAAGTCATGCCCGGTGAACTTTTGTATTGGGAAAGTCATCTCCGGTGAACTTTTGTATTGGGAAAGTCATCTCCGGTGAACTTTTGTATTGGGAAAGTCATCTCCGGTGAACTTTTGTATTGGGAAAGTCATCTCCGGTGAACTTTTGTATTGGGAAAGTCATCTCCGGTGAACTTTTGTATTGGGAAAGTCATCTCCGGTGAACTTTTGTATTGGGAAAGTCATCTCCGGTGAACTTTTGTATTGGGAAAGTCATGCCCGGTGAACTTTTGTATTGGGAAAGTCATGCCCGGTGAACTTTTGTATTGGGAAAGTCATCTCCGGTGAACTTTTGTATTGGGAAAGTCATGCCCGGTGAACTTTTGTATTGGGAAAGTCATCTCCGGTGAACTTTTGTATTGGGAAAGTCATCTCCGGTGAACTTTTGTATGGGAAAAGTCATCTCCGGTGAACTTTTGTATTGGGAAAGTCATCTCCGGTGAACTTTTGTATGGGAAAAGTCATCTCCGGTGAACTTTTGTATTGGGAAAGTCATCTCCGGTGAACTTTTGTATGGGAAAAGTCATCTCCGGTGAACTTTTGTATTGGGAAAGTCATCTCCGGTGAACTTTTGTATTGGGAAAGTCATCTCCGGTGAACTTTTGTATTGGGAAAGTCATCTCCGGTGAACTTTTGTATTGGGAAAAGTCATCTCCGGTGAACTTTTGTATTGGGAAAGTCATCTCCGGTGTACTTTTGTATTGGGAAAGTCATCTCCGGTGAACTTTTGTATGGGAAAAGTCATCTCCGGTGAACTTTTGTATTGGGAAAGTCATGCCCGGTGAACTTTTGTATTGCGAAAGTCATCTCCGGTGAACTTTTGTATTGGGAAAGTCATGCCCGGTGAACTTTTGTATTGGGAAAGTCATCTCCGGTGAACTTTTGTATTGGGAAAGTCATCTCCGGTGAACTTTTGTATTGGGAAAGTCATCTCCGGTGAACTTTTGTATTGGGAAAGTCATCTCCGGTGTATTGGAATCATCTCTTGTATGGGAAAAGTCATCTCCGGAACTTTTGTATGGGAATCTGGTGAACTTTGTATTGGAAAGTCATCTCCGTGTGAAACTTTTGTATTGGGAAAGTCATCTCCGGTGAACTTTTGTATTGGGAAAGTCATGCCCGGTGAACTTTTATATTGGGAAAGTCATCTCCGTGAACTTTTGTATTGGGAAAGTCATCTCCGGTGAACTTTTGTATTGGGAAAAGTCATCTCCGGTGAACTTTTGTATTGGGAAAGTCATCTCCGGTGAACTTTTGTATTGGGAAAGTCATCTCCGGTGAACTTTTGTATTGGGAAAGTCATCTCCGGTGAACTTTTGTATGGGAAAAGTCATCTCCGGTGAAATTTTGTATGGGAAAAGTCATCTCCGGTGAACTTTTGTATTGGAAAAGTCATGCCCGGTGAACTTTTGTATTGGGAAAGTCATCCCCGGTGAACTTTTGTATGGGAAAAGTCATCTCCGGTGAACTTTTGTATGGGAAAAGTCATCTCCGGTGAACTTTTGTATGGGAAAAGTCATCTCCGGTGAACTTTTGTATTGGGAAAGTCATGCCCGGTGAACTTTTGTATTGGGAAAGTCATGCCCGGTGAACTTTTGTATTGGGAAAGTCATCTCCGGTGAACTTTTGTATGGGAAAAGTCATCTCCGGTGAACTTTTGTATTGGGAAAGTCATCTCCGGTGAACATTTGTATTGGGAAAGTCATCTCCGGTGAACTTTTGTATGGGAAAAGTCATCTCCGGTGAACTTTTGTATGGGAAAAGTCATCTCCGGTGAACTTTTGTATTGGGAAAGTCATGCCCGGTGAACTTTTGTATTGGGAAAGTCATGCCCGGTGAACTTTTGTATTGGGGAAAGTCATGCCGGTGAACTTTTGTATTGGGAAAGTCATCTCCGGTGAACTTTTGTATGGGAAAAGTCATCTCCGGTGAACTTTTGTATTGGGAAAGTCATCTCCGGTGAACTTTTGTATGGGAAAAGTCATCTCCGGTGACTTTTGTATTGGGAAAGTCATCTCCGGTGAACTTTTGTATGGGAAAGTCATCTCCGGTGAACTTTTGTATTGGGAAAGTCATCTCCGGTGAACTTTTGTATTGGGAAAGTCATCTCCGGTGAACTTTTGTATGGGAAAAGTCATCTCCGGTGAACTTTTGTATTGGGAAAGTCATCTCCGGTGAACTTTTTTAATGGGAAAGTCATCTCCGGTGAACTTTTGTATGGGAAAAGTCATCTCCGGTGAACTTTTGTATTGGGAAAGTCATGCCCGGTGAACTTTTGTATTGGGAAAGTCATGCCCGGTGAACTTTTGTATTGGGAAAGTCATCTCCGGTGAACTTTTGTATTGGGAAAGTCATGCCCGGTGAACTTTTGTTTTGGGAAAGTCATGCTCCGGTGAACTTTTGTATTGGGAAAGTCATCTCCGGTGAACTTTTGTATGGGAAAAGTCATCTCCGGTGAACTTTTGTATGGGAAAAGTCATCTCCGGTGAACTTTTGTATTGGGAAAGTCATCTCCGGTGAACTTTTGTATGGGAAAAGTCATCTCCGGTGAACTTTTGTATTGGGAAAGTCATGCCCGGTGAACTTTTGTATTGGGAAAGTCATCTCCGGTGAACTTTTGTATGGGAAAAGTCATCTCCGGTGAACTTTTGTATGGGAAAAGTCATCTCCGGTGAACTTTTGTATGGGAAAAGTCATCTCCGGTGAACTTTTGTATTGGGAAAGTCATGCCCGGTGAACTTTTGTATTGGGAAAGTCATGCCCGGTGAACTTTTATATTGGGAAAGTCATCTCCGGTGAACTTTTGTATTGGGAAAGTCATCTCCGGTGAACTTTTGTATTGGGAAAGTCATGCCCGGTGAACTTTTGTTTTGGGAAAGTCATGCCCGGTGAACTTTTGTATTGGGAAAGTCATCTCCGGTGAACTTTTGTATTGGGAAAGTCATCTCCGGTGAACTGTTGTATGGGAAAAGTCATCTCCGGTGAACTTTTGTATTGGGAAAGTCATCTCCGGTGAACTTTTGTATTGGGAAAGTCATCTCCGGTGAACTTTTGTATTGGGAAAGTCATCTCCGGTGAAACTTTTGTATGGGAAAAGTCATCTCCGGTGAACTTTTGTATTGGGAAAGTCATCTCCGGTGAACTTTTGTATTGGGAAAGTCATCTCCGGTGAACTTTTGTATGGGAAAAGTCATCTCCGGTGAACTTTTGTATTGGGAAAGTCATGCCCGGTGAACTTTTATATTGGGAAAGTCATGCCCGGTGAACTTTTGTTTTGGGAAAGTCATGCCCGGTGAACTTTTGTATTGGGAAAGTCATCTCCGGTGAACTTTTGTATTGGGAAAGTCATCTCCGGTGAACTTTTGTATGGGAAAAGTCATCTCCGGTGAACTTTTGTATTGGGAAAGTCATGCCCGGTGAACTTTTGTATTGGGAAAGTCATGCCCGGTGAACTTTTGTATTGGGAAAGTCATCTCCGGTGAACTTTTGTATTGGGAAAGTCATCTCCGGTGAACTTTTATATTGGGAAAGTCATCTCCGGTGAACTTTTGTATTGGGAAAGTCATCTCCGGTGAACTTTTGTATTGGGAAAGTCATGCCCGGTGAACTATTATATTGGGAAAGTCATGCCCGGTGAACTTTTGTATTGGGAAAGTCATGCCCGGTGAACTTTTGTATTGGGAAAGTCATCTCCGGTGAACTTTTGCATGGGAAAAGTCATCTCCGGTGAACTTTTGTATTGGGAAAGTCATCTCCGGTGAACTTTTGTATGGGAAAAGTCATCTCCGGTGAACTTTTGTATGGGAAAATTCATCTCCGGTGAACTTTTGTATTGGGAAAGTCATCTCCGGTGAACTTTTGTATTGGGAAAGTCATCTCCGGTGAACTTTTGTATTGGGAAAGTCATCTCCGGTGAACTTTTGTAGGGGAAAAGTCATCTCCGGTGAACTTTTGTATGGGAAAAGTCATCTCCGGTGAACTTTTGTATTGGGAAAGTCATCTCCGGTGAACTTTTGTATGGGAAAAGTCATGCCCGGTGAACTTTTGTATTGGGAAAGTCATCTCCGGTGAACTTTTGTATTGGGAAAGTCATCTCCGGTGAACTTTTGTATGGGAAAAGTCATCTCCGGTGAACTTTTGTATTGGGAAAGTCATGCCCGGTGAACTTTTGTATTGGGAAAGTCATCTCCGGTGAACTTTTGTATTGGGAAAGTCATCTCCGGTGAACTTTTATATTGGGAAAGTCATCTCCGGTGAACTTTTGTATTGGGAAAGTCATCTCCGGTGAACTTTTGTATTGGGAAAGTCATGCCCGGTGAACTTTTGTATTGGGAAAGTCATCTCCGGTGAACTTTTGTATTGGAAAGTCATCTCCGGTGAACTTTTGTATGGGAAAAGTCATCTCCGGTGAACTTTTGTATTGGGAAAGTCATGCCCGGTGAACTTTTGTATTGGGAAAGTCATCTCCGGTGAACTTTTGTATTGGGAAAGTCATCTCCGGTGAACTTTTATATTGGGAAAGTCATCTCCGGTGAACTTTTGTATTGGGAAAGTCATCTCCGGTGAACTTTTGTATTGGGAAAGTCATGCCCGGTGAACTTTTATATTGGGAAAGTCATGCCCGGTGAACTTTTGCATGGGAAAAGTCATCTCCGGTGAACTTTTGTATTGGGAAAGTCATCTCCGGTGAACTTTTGTATGGGAAAAGTCATCTCCGGTGAACTTTTGTATGGGAAAAGTCATCTCCGGTGAACTTTTGTATTGGGAAAGTCATGCCCGGTGAACTTTTGTATTGGGAAAGTCATGCCCGGTGAACTTTTGTATGGGAAAAGTCATCTCCGGTGAACTTTTGTATTGGGAAATTCATCTCCGGTGAACTTTTGTATGGGAAAAGTCATCTCCGGTGAACTTTTGTATTGGGAAAGTCATCTCCGGTGAACTTTCGTATTGAGAAAGTCATCTCCGGTGAACTTTTGTATGGGAAAAGTCATCTCCGGTGAACTTTTGTATTGGGAAAGTCATCTCCGGTGAACTTTTGTATTGGGAAAGTCATCTCCGGTGAACTTTTGTATGGGAAAAGTCATCTCCGGTGAACTTTTGTATTGGGAAAGTCATCTCCGGTGAACTTTTGTATTGGGAAAGTCATCTCCGGTGAACTTTTGTATGGGAAAAGTCATCTCCGGTGAACTTTTGTATTGGGAAAGTCATGCCAGGTGAACTTTTGTATTGGGAAAGTCATGCCCGGTGAACTTTTGTATTGGGAAAGTCATCTCCGGTGAACTTTTGTATTGGGAAAGTCATGCCCGGTGAACTTTTATATTGGGAAAGTCATCTCCGGTAAACTTTTGTATTGGGAAAGTCATCTCCGGTGAACTTTTGTATGGGAAAAGTCATCTCCGGTGAACTTTTGTATGGGAAAAGTCATCTCCGGTGAACTTTTGTATTGGGAAAGTCATCTCCGGTGAACTTTTGTATGGGAAAAGTCATCTCCGGTGAACTTTTGTATTGGGAAAGTCATCTCCGGTGAACTTTTGTATGGGAAAAGTCATCTCCGGTGAACTTTTGTATTGGGAAAGTCATCTCCGGTGAACTTTTGTATTGGGAAAGTCATCTCCGGTGAAGTTTTGTATGGGAAAAGTCATCTCCGGTGAACTTTTGTATTGGGAAAGTCATCTCCGGTGAACTTTTGTATTGGGAAAGTCATCTCCGGTGAACTTTTGTATGGGAAAAGTCATCTCCGGTGAACTTTTGTATTGGGAAAGTCATCTCCGGTGAACTTTTGTATTGGGAAAGTCATCTCCGGTGAACTTTTGTATGGGAAAAGTCATCTCCGGTGAACTTTTGTATTGGGAAAGTCATCTCCGGTGAACTTTTGTATTGGGAAAGTCATCTCCGGTGAACTTTTGTATGGGAAAAGTCATCTCCGGTGAACTTTTGTATTGGGAAAGTCATCTCCGGTGAACTTTTGTATTGGGAAAGTCATCTCCGGTGAACTTTTGTATGGGAAAAGTCATGCCCGGTGAACTTTTGTATTGGGAAAGTCGTGCCCGGTGAACTTTTGTATTGGGAAAGTCATCTCCGGTGAACTTTTGTATTGGGAAAGTCATGCCCGGTGAACTTTTGTATTGGGAAAGTCGTGCCCGGTGAACTTTTGTATTGGGAAAGTCATCTCCGGTGAACTTTTGTATTGGGAAAGTCATGCCCGGTGAACTTTTATATTGGGAAAGTCATCTCCGGTGAACTTTTGTATTGGGAAAGTCATCTCCGGTGAACTTTTGTATGGGAAAAGTCATCTCCGGTGAACTTTTGTATTGGGAAAGTCATCTCCGGTGAAATTTTGTATTGGGAAAGTCATCTCCGGTGAACTTTTGTATGGGAAAAGTCATCTCCGGTGAACTTTTGTATTGGGAAAGTCATCTCCGGTGAACTTTTGTATTGGGAAAGTCATGCCCGGTGCACTTTTGTTTTGGGAAAGTCATGCCCGGTGAACTTTTGTATTGGGAAAGTCATCTCCGGTGAACTTTTGTATTGGGAAAGTCATCTCCGGTGAACTTTGTATGGGAAAAGTCATCTCCGGTGAACTTTTGTATTGGGAAAGTCATCTCCGGTGAACTTTTGTATGGGAAAAGTCATCTCCGGTGAACTTTTGTATTGGGAAAGTCATCTTCGGTGAACTTTTGTATTGGGAAAATCATCTCCGGTGAACTTTTGTATGGGAAAAGTCATCTCCGGTGAACTTTTGTATTGGGAAAGTCATCTCCGGTGAACTTTTGTATTGGGAAAGTCATCTCCGGTGAACTTTTGTATGGGAAAAGTCATCTCCGGTGAACTTTTGTATTGGGAAAGTCATGCCCGGTGAACTTTTATATTGGGAAAGTCATGCCCGGTGAACTTTTGTATTGGGAAAGTCATGCCCGGTGAACTTTTGTATTGGGAAAGTCATCTCCGGTGTACTTTTGTATTGGGAAAGTCATCTCCGGTGAACTTTTGTATTGGGAAAGTCATCTCCGGTGAACTTTTGTATGGGAAAAGTCATCTCCGGTGAACTTTTGTATGGGAAAAGTCATCTCCGGTGAACTTTTGTATGGGAAAAGTCATCTCCGGTGAACTTTTGTATTGGGAAAGTCATCTCCGGTGAACTTTTGTATTGGGAAAGTCATCTCCGGTGAACTTTTGTATGGGAAAAGTCATCTCCGGTGAACTTTTGTATTGGGAAAGTCATCTCCGTGAACTTTTGTATGGGAAAAGTCATCTCCGGTGAACTTTTGTATTGGGAAAGTCATGCCCGGTGAACTTTTGTATTGGGAAAGTCATGCCCGGTGAACTTTTGTATTGGGAAAGTCATGCCCGGTGAACTTTTGTATTGGGAAAGTCGTGCCCGGTGAACTTTTGTATTGGGAAAGTCATGCCCGGTGAACTTTTGTATTGGGAAAGTCATCTCCGGTGAACTTTTGTATTGGGAAAGTCATCTCCGGTGAACTTTTGTATGGAAAAGTCATCTCCGGTGAACTTTTGTATTGGGAAAGTCATCTCCGGTGAACTTTTGTATTGGGAAAGTCATCTCCGGTGAACTTTTGTATTGGGAAAGTCATCTCCGGTGAACTTTTGTATGGGAAAAGTCATCTCCGGTGAACTTTTGTATTGGGAAAGTCATCTCCGGTGAACTTTTGTATTGGGAAAGTCATCTCCCGGTGAACTTTTGTATTGGGAAAGTCATGCCCGGTGAACTTTTGTATTGGGAAAGTCATCTCCGGTGAACTTTTGTATGGGAAAGTCATCTCCGGTGAACTTTTGTATTGGGAAAGTCATCTCCGGTGAACTTTTGTATTGGAAAGTCATCTCCGGTGAACTTTTGTATTGGGAAAAGTCATCTCCGGTGAACTTTTGTATTGGGAAAGTCATCTCCGGTGAACTTTTGTATTGGGAAAGTCATGCCGGTGAACTTTTATATTGGGAAAGTCATCTCCGGTGAACTTTTGTATTGGGAAAAGTCATCTCCGGTGAACTTTTGTATTGGGAAAGTCATCTCCGGTGAACTTTTGTATTGGGAAAGTCATCTCCGGTGAACTTTTGTATTGGGAAAAGTCATCTCCGGTGAACTTTTGTATTGGGAAAGTCATCTCCGGTGAACTTTTGTATTGGGAAAGTCATCTCCGGTGAACTTTTGTATTGGGAAAGTCATCTCCGGTGAACTTTTGTATGGGAAAAGTCATCTCCGGTGAACTTTTGTATTGGGAAAGTCATGCTCCGGTGAACTTTTGTATGGGAAAAGTCATCTCCGGTGAACTTTTGTATTGGGAAAGTCATCTCCGGTGAACTTTTGTATGGGAAAAGTCATCTCCGGTGAACTTTTGTATTGGGAAAGTCATCTCCGGTGAACTTTTGTATTGGGAAAAGTCATCTCCGGTGAACTTTTGTATTGGGAAAGTCATCTCCGGTGAACTTTTGTATTGGGAAAGTCATCTCCGGTGAACTTTTGTATTGGGAAAGTCATCTCCGGTGAACTTTTGTATGGGAAAAGTCATCTCCGGTGAACTTTTGTATTGGGAAAGTCATCTCCGGTGAACTTTTGTATGGGAAAAGTCATGCCCGGTGAACTTTTGTATTGGGAAAGTCATCTCCGGTGAACTTTTGTATGGGAAAAGTCATCTCCGGTGAACTTTTGTATTGGGAAAGTCATCTCCGGTGAACTTTTGTATGGGAAAAGTCATCTCCGGTGAACTTTTGTATTGGGAAAGTCATCTCCGGTGAACTTTTGTATGGGAAAAGTCATCTCCGGTGAACTTTTGTATTGGGAAAGTCATCTCCGGTGAACTTTTGTATGGGAAAAGTCATCTCCGGTGAACTTTTGTATTGGGAAAGTCATCTCCGGTGAACTTTTGTATTGGGAAAGTCATGCCCGGTGAACTTTTGTATTGGGAAAGTCATCTCCGGTGAACTTTTGTATTGGGAAAGTCATGCCCGGTGAACTTTTGTATGGGAAAAGTCATCTCCGGTGAACTTTTGTATTGGGAAAGTCATCTCCGGTGAACTTTTGTATGGGAAAAGTCATGCCCGGTGAACTTTTGTATTGGGAAAGTCATCTCCGGTGAACTTTTGTATTGGGAAAGTCATCTCCGGTGAACTTTTGTATGGGAAAAGTCATCTCCGGTGAACTTTTGTATTGGGAAAGTCATCTCCGGTGAACTTTTGTATTGGGAAAAGTCATCTCCGGTGAACTTTTGTATTGGGAAAGTCATCTCCGGTGAACTTTTGTATTGGGAAAAGTCATCTCCGGTGAACTTTTGTATTGGGAAAGTCATCTCCGGTGAACTTTTGTATGGGAAAAGTCATCTCCGGTGAACTTTTGTATTGGGAAAGTCATGCCCGGTGAACTTTTGTATGGGAAAAGTCATCTCCGGTGAACTTTTGTATTGGGAAAGTCGTGCCCGGTGAACTTTTGTATTGGGAAAGTCATCTCCGGTGAACTTTTGTATTGGGAAAGCCATCTCCGGTGAACTTTTGTATGGGAAAAGTCATCTCCGGTGAACTTTTGTATTGGGAAAGTCATCTCCGGTGAACTTTTGTATTGGGAAAGTCATCTCCGGTGAACTTTTGTATTGGGAAAGTCATCTCCGGTGAACTTTTGTATGGGAAAGTCATCTCCGGTGAACTTTTGTATTGGGAGAGTCATCTCCGGTGAACTTTTGTATTGGGAAAGTCATGCCCGGTGAACTTTTGTATTGGGAAAGTCATCTCCGGTGAACTTTTGTATGGGAAAAGTCATCTCCGGTGAACTTTTGTATTGGGAAAGTCATCTCCGGTGAACTTTTGTATGGGAAAAGTCATCTCCGGTGAACTTTTGTATTGGGAAAGTCATGCCCGGTGAACTTTTGTATTGGGAAAGTCATCTCCGGTGAACTTTTGTATGGGAAAAGTCATCTCCGGTGAACTTTTGTATTGGGAAAGTCATCTCCGGTGAACTTTTGTATGGGAAAAGTCATCTCCGGTGAACTTTTGTATTGGGAAAGTCATCTCCGGTGAACTTTTGTATGGGAAAAGTCATCTCCGGTGAACTTTTGTATTGGGAAAGTCATCTCCGGTGAACTTTTGTTTGGGAAAGTCATGCCCGGTGAACTTTTGTATTGGGAAAGTCATCTCCGGTGAACTTTTGTATTGGGAAAGTCATGCCCGGTGAACTTTTGTTTTGGGAAAGTCACGCCCGGTGAACTTTTGTATTGGGAAAGTCATCTCCGGTGAACTTTTGTATGGGAAAAGTCATCTCCGGTGAACTTTTGTATTGGGAAAGTCATCTCCGGTGAAATTTTGTATGGGAAAAGTCATCTCCGGTGAACTTTTGTATTGGGAAAGTCATCTCCGGTGAACTTTTGTATGGGAAAAGTCATCTCCGGTGAACTTTTGTATTGGGAAAGTCATCTCCGGTGAACTTTTGTATGGGAAAAGTCATCTCCGGTGAACTTTTGTATTGGGAAAGTCATCTCCGGTGAACTTTTGTATGGGAAAAGTCATCTCCGGTGAACTTTTGTATTGGGAAAGTCATCTCCGGTGAACTTTTGTATTGGGAAAGTCATGCCCGGTGAACTTTTGTTTTGGGAAAGTCATCTCCGGTGAACTTTTGTATGGGAAAAGTCATCTCCGGTGAACTTTTGTATGGGAAAAGTCATCTCCGGTGAACTTTTGTATTGGGAAAGTCATCTCCGTTGAACTTTTGTATGGGAAAAGTCATCTCCGGTGAACTTTTGTATTGGGAAAGTCATCTCCGGTGAACTTTTGTATGGGAAAAGTCATCTCCGGTGAACTTTTGTATTGGGAAAGTCATCTCCGGTGAACTTTTGTATTGGGAAAGTCATCTCCGGTGAACTTTTGTATGGGAAAAGTCATCTCCGGTGAACTTTTGTATTGGGAAAGTCATCTCCGGTGAACTTTTGTATTGGGAAAGTCATCTCCGGTGAACTTTTGTATGGGAAAAGTCATCTCCGGTGAACTTTTGTATTGGGAAAGTCATGCCCGGTGAACTTTTATATTGGGAAAGTCATGCCCGGTGAACTTTTGGGAAAGTCATCTCCGGTGAACTTTTGTATTGGGAAAGTCATCTCCGGTGAACTTTTGTATTGGGAAAGTCATCTCCGGTGAACTTTTGTATGGGAAAAGTCATCTCCGGTGAACCTTTGTATGGGAAAAGTCATCTCCGGTGAACTTTTGTATGGGAAAAGTCATCTCCGGTGAACTTTTGTATTGGGAAAGTCATCTCCGGTGAACTTTTGTATTGGGAAAGTCATCTCCGGTGAACTTTTGTATGGGAAAAGTCATCTCCGGTGAACTTTTGTATTGGGAAAGTCATCTCCGGTGAACTTTTGTATGGGAAAAGTCATCTCCGGTGAACTTTTGTATGGGGAAAGTCATCTCCGGTGAACTTTTGTATTGGGAAAGTCATCTCCGGTGAACTTTTGTATGGGAAAAGTCATCTCCGGTGAACTTTTGTATTGGGAAAGTCATCTCCGGTGAACTTTTGTATGGGAAAAGTCATCTCCGGTGAACTTTTGTATTGGGAAAGTCATCTCCGGTGAACTTTTGTATTGGGGAAGTCATCTCCGGTGAACTTTTGTATGGGAAAAGTCATCTCCGGTGAACTTTTGTATTGGGAAAGTCATCTCCGGTGAACTTTTGTATTGGGAAAGTCATGCCCGGTGAACTTTTATATTGGGAAAGTCATCTCCGGTGAACTTTTGTATTGGGAAAGTCATCTCCGGTGAACTTTTGTATTGGGAAAGTCATCTCCGGTGAACTTTTGTATGGGAAAAGTCATCTCCGGTGAACTTTTGTATTGGGAAAGTCATCTCCGGTGAACTTTTGTATGGGAAAAGTCATCTCCGGTGAACTTTTGTATTGGGAAAGTCATCTCCGGTGAACTTTTGTATTGGGAAAGTCATCTCCGGTGAACTTTTGTATTGGGAAAGTCATCTCCGGTGAACTTTTGTATGGGAAAAGTCATCTCCGGTGAACTTTTGTATTGGGAAAGTCATCTCCGGTGAACTTTTGTATTGGGAAAGTCATCTCCGGTGAACTTTTGTATGGGAAAAGTCATCTCCGGTGAACTTTTGTATGGGAAAAGTCATCTCCGGTGAACTTTTGTATTGGGAAAGTCATCTCCGGTGAACTTTTGTATTGGGAAAGTCATCTCCGGTGAACTTTTGTGTGGGAAAAGTCATCTCCGGTGAACTTTTGTATTGGGAAAGTCATGCCCGGTGAACTTTTGTATTGGGAAAGTCATGCCCGGTGAACTTTTGTATTGGGAAAGTCATGCCCGGTGAACTTTTGTATGGGAAAAGTCATCTCCGGTGAACTTTTGTATGGGAAAAGTCATCTCCGGTGAACTTTTGTATTGGGAAAGTCATCTCCGGTGAACTTTTGTATTGGGAAAGTCATCTCCGGTGAACTTTTGTATTGGGAAAGTCATCTCCGGTGAACTTTTGTATTGGGAAAGTCATCTCCGGTGAACTTTTGTATTGGGAAAGTCATCTCCGGTGAACTTTTGTATGGGAAAAGTCATCTCCGGTGAACATTTGTATTGGGAAAGTCATCTCCGGTGAACTTTTGTATGGAAAAGTCATCTCCGGTGAACTTTTGTATTGGGAAAGTCATCTCCGGTGAACTTTTGTATGGGAAAAGTCATCTCCGGTGAACTTTTGTATTGGGAAAGTCATCTCCGGTGAACTTTTGTATGGGAAAAGTCATCTCCGGTGAACTTTTGTATGGGGAAAGTCATCTCCGGTGAACTTTTGTATTGGGAAAGTCATCTCCGGTGAACTTTTGTATGGGAAAAGTCATCTCCGGTGAACTTTTGTATTGGGAAAGTCATCTCCGGTGAACTTTTGTATGGGAAAAGTCATCTCCGGTGAACTTTTGTATTGGGAAAGTCATCTCCGGTGAACTTTTGTATTGGGGAAGTCATCTCCGGTGAACTTTTGTATTGGGAAAGTCATCTCCGGTGAACTTTTGTATTGGGAAAGTCATCTCCGGTGAACTTTTGTATGGGAAAAGTCATCTCCGGTGAACTTTTGTATTGGGAAAGTCATCTCCGGTGAACTTTTGTATGGGAAAAGTCATCTCCGGTGAACTTTTGTATGGGGAAAGTCATCTCCGGTGAACTTTTGTATTGGGAAAGTCATCTCCGGTGAACTTTTGTATGGGAAAAGTCATCTCCGGTGAACTTTTGTATTGGGAAAGTCATCTCCGGTGAACTTTTGTATGGGAAAAGTCATCTCCGGTGAACTTTTGTATTGGGAAAGTCATCTCCGGTGAACTTTTGTATTGGGGAAGTCATCTCCGGGAAAAGTCATCTCCGGTGAACTTTTGTATTGGGAAAGTCATCTCCGGTGAACTTTTGTATGGGAAAAGTCATCTCCGGTGAACTTTTGTATGGGGAAAGTCATCTCCGGTGAACTTTTGTATTGGGAAAGTCATCTCCGGTGAACTTTTGTATGGGAAAAGTCATCTCCGGTGAACTTTTGTATTGGGAAAGTCATCTCCGGTGAACTTTTGTATGGGAAAAGTCATCTCGAGTGAACTTTTGTATTGGGAAAGTCATCTCCGGTGAACTTTTGTATTGGGGAAGTCATCTCCGGTGAACTTTTGTATGGGAAAAGTCATCTCCGGTGAACTTTTGTATTGGGAAAGTCATCTCCGGTGAACTTTTGTATTGGGAAAGTCATGCCCGGTGAACTTTTATATTGGGAAAGTCATCTCCGGTGAACTTTTGTATTGGGAAAGTCATCTCCGGTGAACTTTTGTATTGGGAAAGTCATCTCCGGTGAACTTTTGTATGGGAAAAGTCATCTCCGGTGAACTTTTGTATTGGGAAAGTCATCTCCGGTGAACTTTTGTATGGGAAAAGTCATCTCCGGTGAACTTTTGTATTGGGAAAGTCATCTCCGGTGAACTTTTGTATTGGGAAAGTCATCTCCGGTGAACTTTTGTATTGGGAAAGTCATCTCCGGTGAACTTTTGTATGGGAAAAGTCATCTCCGGTGAACTTTTGTATTGGGAAAGTCATCTCCGGTGAACTTTTGTATTGGGAAAGTCATCTCCGGTGAACTTTTGTATGGGAAAGTCATCTCCGGTGAACTTTTGTATGGGAAAAGTCATCTCCGGTGAACTTTTGTATTGGGAAAGTCATCTCCGGTGAACTTTTGTATTGGGAAAGTCATCTCCGGTGAACTTTTGTGTGGGAAAAGTCATCTCCGGTGAACTTTTGTATTGGGAAAGTCATGCCCGGTGAACTTTTGTATTGGGAAAGTCATGCCCGGTGAACTTTTGTATTGGGAAAGTCATGCCCGGTGAACTTTTGTATGGGAAAAGTCATCTCCGGTGAACTTTTGTATGGGAAAAGTCATCTCCGGTGAACTTTTGTATTGGGAAAGTCATCTCCGGTGAACTTTTGTATTGGGAAAGTCATCTCCGGTGAACTTTTGTATTGGGAAAGTCATCTCCGGTGAACTTTTGTATTGGGAAAGTCATCTCCGGTGAACTTTTGTATTGGGAAAGTCATCTCCGGTGAACTTTTGTATTGGGAAAGTCATCTCCGGTGAACTTTTGTATTGGGAAAGTCATCTCCGGTGAACTTTTGTATGGGAAAAGTCATCTCCGGTGAACTTTTGTATTGGGAAAGTCATCTCCGGTGAACTTTTGTATGGGAAAAGTCATCTCCGGTGAACTTTTGTATTGGGAAAGTCATCTCCGGTGAACTTTTGTATTGGGAAAGTCATCTCCGGTGAACTTTTGTATGGGAAAAGTCATCTCCGGTGAACTTTTGTATTGGGAAAGTCATCTCCGGTGAACTTTTGTATTGGGAAAGTCATCTCCGGTGAACTTTTGTATGGGAAAAGTCATCTCCGGTGAACATTTGTATTGGGAAAGTCATCTCCGGTGAACTTTTGTATGGGAAAAGTCATCTCCGGTGAACTTTTGTATTGGGAAAGTCATCTCCGGTGAACTTTTGTATTGGGAAAGTCATCTCCGGTGAACTTTTGTATTGGGAAAGTCATGCCCGGTGAACTTTTATATTGGGAAAGTCATCTCCGGTGAACTTTTGTATTGGGAAAGTCATGCCCGGTGAACTTTTATATTGGGAAAGTCATGCCCGGTGAACCTTTGTTTTGGGAAAGTCAAGCCCGGTGAACTTTTGTATTGGGAAAGTCATCTCCGGTGAACTTTTGTATTGGGAAAGTCATGCCCGGTGAACTTTTGTATTGGGAAAGTCATCTCCGGTGAACTTTTGTATTGGGAAAGTCATCTCCGGTGAACTTTTGTATTGGGAAAGTCATCTCCGGTGAACTTTTGTATTGGGAAAGTCATCTCCGGTGAACTTTTGTATTGGGAAAGTCATCTCCGGTGAACTTTTGTATTGGGAAAGTCATCTCCGGTGAACTTTTGTATTGGGAAAGTCATCTCCGGTGAACTTTTGTATGGGAAAAGTCATCTCCGGTGAACTTTTGTATTGGGAAAGTCATCTCCGGTGAACTTTTGTATGGGAAAAGTCATCTCCGGTGAACTTTTGTATTGGGAAAGTCATCTCCGGTGAACTTTTGTATGGGAAAAGTCATCTCCGGTGAACTTTTGTATTGGGAAAGTCATCTCCGGTGAACTTTTGTATTGGGAAAGTCATCTCCGGTGAACTTTTGTATGGGAAAAGTCATCTCCGGTGAACTTTTGTATTGGGAAAGTCATCTCCGGTGAACTTTTGTATGGGAAAAGTCATCTCCGGTGAACTTTTGTATTGGGAAAGTCATGCCCGGTGAACTTTTGTATTGGGAAAGTCATGCCCGGTGAACTTTTGTATTGGGAAAGTCATGCCCGGTGAACTTTTGTATTGGGAAAGTCGTGCCCGGTGAACTTTTGTATTGGGAAAGTCATGCCCGGTGAACTTTTGTATTGGGAAAGTCATCTCCGGTGAACTTTTGTATTGGGAAAGTCATCTCCGGTGAACTTTTGTATGGGAAAAGTCATCTCCGGTGAACTTTTGTATTGGGAAAGTCGTGCACGGTGAACTTTTGTATTGGGAAAGTCATGCCCGGTGAACTTTTATATTGGGAAAGTCATCTCCGGTGAACTTTTGTATTGGGAAAGTCATCTCCGGTGAACTTTTGTATGGGAAAAGTCATCTCCGGTGAACTTTTGTATTGGGAAAAGTCATCTCCGGTGAACTTTTGTATTGGGAAAGTCATCTCCGGTGAACTTTTGTATGGGAAAAGTCATCTCCGGTGAACTTTTGTATGGGAAAAGTCATCTCCGGTGAACTTTTGTATTGGGAAAGTCATCTCCGGTGAACTTTTGTATTGGGAAAGTCATCTCCGGTGAACTTTTGTATGGAAAAGTCATCTCCGGTGAACTTTTGTATTGGGAAAGTCATCTCCGGTGAACTTTTGTATTGGGAAAGTCATCTCCGGTGAACTTTTGTATGGGAAAAGTCATCTCCGGTGAACTTTTGTATTGGGAAAGTCATGCCGGTGAACTTTTATATTGGGAAAGTCATGCCCGGTGAACTTTTGTATTCGGAAAGTCATGCCCGGTGAACTTTTGTATTGGGAAAGTCATCTCCGGTGAACTTTTGTATTGGGAAAGTCATCTCCGGTGAACTTTTGTATTGGGAAAGTCATCTCCGGTGAACTTTTGTATGGGAAAAGTCATCTCCGGTGAACTTTTGTATGGGAAAAGTCATCTCCGGTGAACTTTTGTATGGGAAAAGTCATCTCCGGTGAACTTTTGTATTGGGAAAGTCATCTCCGGTGAACTTTTGTATTGGGAAAGTCATCTCCGGTGAACTTTTGTATGGGAAAAGTCATCTCCGGTGAACTTTTGTATTGGGAAAGTCATCTCCGGTGAACTTTTGTATGGGAAAAGTCATCTCCGGTGAACTTTTGTATGGGGAAAGTCATCTCCGGTGAACTTTTGTATTGGGAAAGTCATCTCCGGTGAACTTTTGTATGGGAAAAGTCATCTCCGGTGAACTTTTGTATTGGGAAAGTCATCTCCGGTGAACTTTTGTATGGGAAAAGTCATCTCCGGTGAACTTTTGTATTGGGAAAGTCATCTCCGGTGAACTTTTGTATTGGGGAAGTCATCTCCGGTGAACTTTTGTATGGGAAAAGTCATCTCCGGTGAACTTTTGTATTGGGAAAGTCATCTCCGGTGAACTTTTGTATTGGGAAAGTCAAGTCATCTCCGGTGAACTTTTGTATTGGGAAAGTCATGCCCGGTGAACTTTTATATTGGGAAAGTCATCTCCGGTGAACTTTTGTATTGGGAAAGTCATCTCCGGTGAACTTTTTGTATTGGGAAAGTCATCTCCGGTGAACTTTTGTATGGAAAAGTCATCTCCGGTGAACTTTTGTATTGGGAAAGTCATCTCCGGTGAACTTTTGTATGGGAAAAAGTCATCTCCGGTGAACTTTTGTATTGGGAAAGTCATCTCCGGTGAACTTTTGTATTGGGAAAGTCATCTCCGGTGAACTTTTGTATTGGGAAAGTCATCTCCGGTGAACTTTTGTATGGGAAAAGTCATCTCCGGTGAACTTTTGTATTGGGAAAGTCATCTCCGGTGAACTTTTGTATTGGGAAAGTCATCTCCGGTGAACTTTTGTATGGGAAAAGTCATCTCCGGTGAACTTTTGTATGGGAAAAGTCATCTCCGGTGAACTTTTGTATTGGGAAAGTCATCTCCGGTGAACTTTTGTATTGGGAAAGTCATCTCCGGTGAACTTTTGTGTGGGAAAAGTCATCTCCGGTGAACTTTTGTATTGGGAAAGTCATGCCCGGTGAACTTTTGTATTGGGAAAGTCATGCCCGGTGAACTTTTGTATTGGGAAAGTCATGCCCGGTGAACTTTTGTATGGGAAAGTCATTCTCCGGTGAACTTTTGTATGGGAAAAGTCATCTCCGGTGAACTTTTGTATTGGGAAAAGTCATCTCCGGTGAACTTTTGTATTGGAAAGTCATCTCGGTGAACTTTTGTATTGGGAAAGTCATCTCCGGTGACTTTTGTATTGGGAAAGTCATCTCCGGTGAACTTTTGTATTGGGAAAGTCATCTCCGGTGAACTTTTGTATTGGGAAAGTCATCTCCGGTGAACTTTTGTATTGGGAAAGTCATCTCCGGTGAACTTTTGTATGGGAAAAGTCATCTCCGGTGAACTTTTGTATTGGGAAAGTCATCTCCGGTGAACTTTTGTATGGGAAAAGTCATCTCCGGTGAACTTTTGTATTGGGAAAGTCATCTCCGGTGAACTTTTGTATTGGGAAGTCATCTCCGGTGAACTTTTGTATGGGAAAAGTCATCTCCGGTGAACTTTTGTATTGGGAAAGTCATCTCCGGTGAACTTTTGTATTGGGAAAGTCATCTCCGGTGAACTTTTGTATGGGAAAAGTCATCTCCGGTGAACATTTGTATTGGGAAAGTCATCTCCGGTGAACTTTTGTATGGGAAAAGTCATCTCCGGTGAACTTTTGTATTGGGAAAGTCATCTCCGGTGAACTTTTGTATTGGGAAAGTCATCTCCGGTGAACTTTTGTATTGGGAAAGTTCATGCCCGGTGAACTTTTATATTGGGAAAGTCATCTCCGGTGAACTTTTGTATTGGGAAAGTCATGCCCGGTGAACTTTTATATTGGGAAAGTCATGCCCGGTGAACCTTTGTTTTGGGAAAGTCAAGCCCGGTGAACTTTTGTATTGGGAAAGTCATCTCCGGTGAACTTTTGTATTGGGAAAGTCATGCCCGGTGAACTTTTGTATTGGGAAAGTCATCTCCGGTGAACTTTTGTATTGGGAAAGTCATCTCCGGTGAACTTTTGTATTGGGAAAGTCATCTCCGGTGAACTTTTGTATTGGGAAAGTCATCTCCGGTGAACTTTTGTATTGGGAAAGTCATCTCCGGTGAACTTTTGTATTGGGAAAGTCATCTCCGGTGAACTTTTGTATTGGGAAAGTCATCTCCGGTGAACTTTTGTATGGGAAAAGTCATCTCCGGTGAACTTTTGTATTGGGAAAGTCATCTCCGGTGAACTTTTGTATGGGAAAAGTCATCTCCGGTGAACTTTTTGTATTGGGAAAGTCATCTCCGGTGAACTTTTGTATGGGAAAAGTCATCTCCGGTGAACTTTTGTATTGGGAAGTCATCTCCGGTGAACTTTTGTATTGGGAAAGTCATCTCCGGTGAACTTTTGTATGGGAAAAGTCATCTCCGGTGAACTTTTGTATTGGGAAAGTCATCTCCGGTGAACTTTTGTATGGGAAAAGTCATCTCCGGTGAACTTTTGTATTGGGAAAGTCATGCCCGGTGAACTTTTGTATTGGGAAAGTCATGCCCGGTGAACTTTTGTATTGGGAAAGTCATGCCCGGTGAACTTTTGTATTGGGAAAGTCGTGCCCGGTGAACTTTTGTATTGGGAAAGTCATGCCCGGTGAACTTTTGTATTGGGAAAGTCATCTCCGGTGAACTTTTGTATTGGGAAAGTCATCTCCGGTGAACTTTTGTATGGGAAAAGTCATCTCCGGTGAACTTTTGTATTGGGAAAGTCGTGCACGGTGAACTTTTGTATTGGAAAGTCATGCCCGGTGAACTTTTATATTGGGAAAGTCATCTCCGGTGAACTTTTGTATTGGGAAAGTCATCTCCGGTGAACTTTTGTATGGAAAAGTCATCTCCGGTGAACTTTTGTATTGGGAAAAGTCATCTCCGGTGAACTTTGTATTGGAAAGTCATCTCCGGTGAACTTTTGTATGGGAAAAGTCATCTCCGGTGAACTTTTGTATGGGAAAAGTCATCTCCGGTGAACTTTTGTATTGGGAAAGTCATCTCCGGTGAACTTTTGTATGGGAAAAGTCATCTCCGGTGAACTTTTGTATGGGAAAAGTCATCTCCGGTGAACTTTTGTATTGGGAAAGTCATCTCCGGTGAACTTTTGTATGGGAAAAGTCATCTCCGGTGAACTTTTGTATTGGGAAAGTCATGCCCGGTGAACTTTTGTATTGGGAAAGTCATCTCCGGTGAACTTTTGTATTGGGAAAGTCATCTCCGGTGAACTTTTGTATTGGGAAAGTCATCTCCGGTGAACTTTTGTATGGGAAAAGTCATCTCCGGTGAACTTTTGTATTGGGAAAGTCATCTCCGGTGAACTTTTGTATGGGAAAAGTCATCTCCGGTGAACTTTTATGTTGGAAAAGTCATGCCCGGTGAACTTTTGTATTGGGAAAGTCATGCCCGGTGAACTATTGTATTGGGAAAGTCATGCCCGGTGAACTTTTGTATTGGGAAAGTCATGCCCGGTGAACTTTTGTATTGGGAAAGTCATCTCCGGTGAACTTTTGTATTGGGAAAGTCATCTCCGGTGAACTTTTGTATGGGAAAAGTCATCTCCGGTGAACTTTTGTATGGGAAAAGTCATCTCCGGTGAACTTTTGTATGGGAAAAGTCATCTCCGGTGAACTTTTGTATTGGGAAAGTCATGCCCGGTGAACTTTTATATTGGGAAAGTCATGCCCGGTGAACTTTTGTTTTGGGAAAGTCATGCCCGGTGAACTTTTGTATTGGGAAAGTCATCTCCGGTGAACTTTTGTATTGGGAAAGTCATGCCCGGTGAACTTTTGTATTGGGAAAGTCATCTCCGGTGAACTTTTGTATTGGGAAAGTCATCTCCGGTGAACTTTTGTATTGGGAAAGTCATCTCCGGTGAACTTTTGTATGGGAAAAGTCATCTCCGGTGAACTTTTGTATTGGGAAAGTCATCTCCGGTGAACTTTTGTATGGGAAAAGTCATCTCCGGTGAACTTTTGTATTGGGAAAGTCATCTCCGGTGAACTATTGTATTGGGAAGGTCATGCCCGGTGAACTTTTGTATTGGGAAAGTCATGCCCGGTGAACTTTTGTATTGGGAAAGTCATGCCCGGTGAACTTTTGTATTGGGAAAGTCATCTCCGGTGAACTTTTATATTGGAAAAGTCATGCCCGGTGAACTTTTGTATTGGGAAAGTCATGCCCGGTGAACTATTGTATTGGGAAAGTCATGCCCGGTGAACTTTTGTATTGGGAAAGTCATGCCCGGTGAACTTTTGTATTGGGAAAGTCATCTCCGGTGAAATTTGGATTGGGAAAGTCATGCCCGGTGAACTTTTGTATTGGGAAATCATGCCCGGTGAACTTTTGTATTGGGAAAGTCATGCCCGGTGAACTTTTGTATGGGAAAAGTCATCTCCGGTGAACTTTTGTATTGGGAAAGTCATCTCCGGTGAACTTTTGTATTGGGAAAGTCATCTCCGGTGAACTTTTGTATGGGAAAAGTCATCTCCGGTGAACTTTTGTATGGGAAAAGTCATCTCCGGTGAACTTTTGTATTGGGAAAGTCATGCCCGGTGAACTTTTGTATTGGGAAAGTCATCTCCGGTGAACTTTTGTATGGGAAAAGTCATCTCCGGTGAACGTTTGTATGGGAAAAGTCATCTCCGGTGAACTTTTGTATGGGAAAAGTCATCTCCGGTGAACTTTTATATTGGGAAATTCATCTCCGGTGAACTTTTGTATGGGAAAAGTCATCTCCGGTGAACTTTTGTATTGAGAAAGTCATCTCCGGTGAACTTTTGTATGGGAAAAGTCATCTCCGGTGAACTTTTGTATTGGGAAAGTCATGCCCGGTGAACTTTTGTTTTGGGAAAGTCATGCGCGGTGAACTTTTGTATTGGGAAAGTCATGCCCGGTGAACTTTTGTATTGGGAAAGTCGTGCCCGGTGAACTTTTGTATTGGGAAAGTCATGCCCGGTGAACTTTTGTATTGGGAAAGTCATGCCCGGTGAACTTTTGTATTGGGAAAGTCATCTCCGGTGAACTTTTGTATTGGGAAAGTCATCTCCGGTGAACTTTTGTATGGAAAAGTCATCTCCGGTGAACTTTTGTATTGGGAAAGTCATCTCCGGTGAACTTTTGTATTGGGAAAGTCATCTCCGGTGAACTTTTGTATGGAAAAGTCATCTCCGGTGAACTTTTGTATTGGGAAAGTCATCTCCGGTGAACTTTTGTATTGGGAAAGTCATCTCCGGCGAACTTTTGTATGGGAAAAGTCATCTCCGGTGAACTTTTGTATTGGGAAAGTCATCTCCGGTGAACTTTTGTATGGGAAAAGTCATCTCCGGTGAACTTTTGTATTGGGAAAGTCATCTCCGGTGAAATTTTGTATTGGGAAAGTCATCTCCGGTGAACTTTTGTATGGGAAAAGTCATCTCCGGTGAACTTTTGTATTGGGAAAGTCATCTCCGGTGAACTTTTGTATTGGGAAAGTCATCTCCGGTGAACTTTTGTATGGGAAAAGTCATCTCCGGTGAACTTTTGTATTGGGAAAGTCATGCCCGGTGAACTTTTGTATTGGGAAAGTCATGCCCGGTGAACTTTTGTATGGGAAAAGTCATCTCCGGTGAACTTTTGTATTGGGAAAGTCATCTCCGGTGAACTTTTGTATGGGAAAAGTCATCTCCGGTGAACTTTTGTATTGGGAAAGTCATCTCCGGTGAACTTTTGTATTGGGAAAGTCATCTCCGGTGAACTTTTGTATTGGGAAAGTCATGCCCGGTGAACTTTTGTATTGGGAAAGTCATCTCCGGTGAACTTTTGTATGGGAAAAGTCATCTCCGGTGAACTTTTGTATTGGGAAAGTCATCTCCGGTGAACTTTTGTATGGGAAAAGTCATCTCCGGTGAACTTTTGTATGGGAAAAGTCATCTCCGGTGAACTTTTATATTGGAAAAGTCATCTCCGGTGAACTTTTGTATTGGGAAAGTCATCTCCGGTGAACTTTTGTATTGGGAAAGTCATCTCCGGTGAACTTTTGTATGGGAAAAGTCATCTCCGGTGAACTTTTGTATTGGGAAAGTCACGCCCGGTGAACTTTTGTATTGGGAAAGTCATGCCCGGTGAACTTTTGTATGGGAAAAGTCATCTCCGGTGAACTTTTGTATTGGGAAAGTCATCTCCGGTGAACTTTTGTATGGGAAAAGTCATCTCCGGTGAACTTTTGTATTGGGAAAGTCATCTCCGGTGAACTTTTGTATTGGGAAAAGTCATCTCCGGTGAACTTTTGTATTGGGAAAGTCATCTCCGGTGAACTTTTGTATTGGGAAAGTCATCTCCGGTGAACTTTTGTATTGGGAAAGTCATGCCCGGTGAACTTTTGTATTGGGAAAGTCATCTCCGGTGAACTTTTGTATGGGAAAAGTCATCTCCGGTGAACTTTTGTATTGGGAAAGTCATCTCCGGTGAACTTTTGTATGGGAAAAGTCATCTCCGGTGAACTTTTGTATGGGAAAAGTCATCTCCGGTGAACTTTTATATTGGAAAAGTCATCTCCGGTGAACTTTTGTATTGGGAAAGTCATCTCCGGTGAACTTTTGTATTGGGAAAGTCATCTCCGGTGAACTTTTGTATGGGAAAAGTCATCTCCGGTGAACTTTTGTATTGGGAAAGTCATGCCCGGTGAACTTTTGTATTGGGAAAGTCATGCCCGGTGAACTTTTGTATGGGAAAAGTCATCTCCGGTGAACTTTTGTATTGGGAAAGTCATCTCCGGTGAACTTTTGTATGGGAAAAGTCATCTCCGGTGAACTTTTGTATTGGGAAAGTCATCTCCGGTGAACTTTTGTATTGGGAAAAGTCATCTCCGGTGAACTTTTGTATTGGGAAAGTCATCTCCGGTGAACTTTTGTATTGGGAAAAGTCATCTCCGGTGAACTTTTGTATTGGGAAAGTCATCTCCGGTGAACTTTTGTATGGGAAAAGTCATCTCCGGTGAACTTTTGTATTGGGAAAGTCATCTCCGGTGAACTTTTGTATGGGAAAAGTCATCTCCGGTGAACTTTTGTATTGGGAAAGTCATCTCCGGTGAACTTTTGTATTGGGAAAGTCATCTCCGGTGAACTTTTGTATGGGAAAAGTCATCTCCGGTGAACTTTTGTATTGGGAAAGTCATCTCCGGTGAACTTTTGTATTGGGAAAGTCATGCCCGGTGAACTTTTGTATGGGAAAAGTCATCTCCGGTGAACTTTTGTATTGGGAAAGTCATGCCCGGTGAACTTTTGTATTGGGAAAGTCATCTCCGGTGAACTTTTGTATTGGGAAAGTCATCTCCGGTGAACTTTTGTATGGGAAAAGTCATCTCCGGTGAACTTTTGTATTGGGAAAGTCATCTCCGGTGAACCTTTGTATTGGGAAAGTCATCTCCGGTGAACTTTTGTATGGGAAAAGTCATCTCCGGTGAACTTTTGTATTGGGAAAGTCATCTCCGGTGAACTTTTGTATTGGGAAAGTCATCTCCGGTGAACTTTTGTATGGGAAAAGTCATCTCCGGTGAACTTTTGTATTGGGAAAGTCATGCCCGGTGAACTTTTATATTGGGAAAGTCATCTCCGGTGAACTTTTGTATTGGGAAAGTCATCTCCGGTGAACTTTTGTATGGGAAAAGTCATCTCCGGTGAACTTTTGCATTGGGAAAGTCATCTCCGGTGAAATTTTGTATGGGAAAAGTCATCTCCGGTGAACTTTTGTATTGGGAAAGTCATCTCCGGTGAACTTTTGTATTGGGAAAGTCATGCCCGGTGAACTTTTGTATTTGGAAAGTCATCTCCGGTGAACTTTTGTATGGGAAAAGTCATCTCCGGTGAACTTTTGTATTGGGAAAGTCATCTCCGGTGAACTTTTGTATGGGAAAAGTAATCTCCGGTGAACTTTTGTATGGGAAAAGTCATCTCCGGTGAACTTTTATATTGGAAAAGTCATCTCCGGTGAACTTTTGTATTGGGAAAGTCATCTTCGGTGAACTTTTGTATTGGGAAAGTCATCTCCGGTGAACTTTTGTATGGGAAAAGTCATCTCCGGTGAACTTTTGTATGGGAAAAGTCATCTCCGGTGAACTTTTGTATGGGAAAAGTCATCTCCGGTGAACTTTTGTATTGGGAAAGTCATCTCCGGTGAACTTTTGTATTGGGAAAGTCATCTCCGGTGAACTTTTGTATTGGGAAAGTCATCTCCGGTGAACTTTTGTATTGGGAAAGTCATCTCCGGTGAACTTTTGTATGGGAAAAGTCATCTCCGGTGAACTTTTGTATGGGAAAAGTCATCTCCGGTGAACTTTTGTATTGGGAAAGTCATCTCCGGTGAACTTTTGTATGGGAAAAGTCATCTCCGGTGAACTTTTGTATTGGGAAAGTCATCTCCGGTGAACTTTTGTATGGGAAAAGTCATCTCCGGTGAACTTTTGTATTGGGAAAGTCATCTCCGGTGAACTTTTGTATTGTGGGAAAGTCATGCCGGTGAACTTTTGTATTGGGAAAGTCATCCCCGGTGAACTTTTGTATTGGAAAGTCATCTCCGGTGAACTTTTGTATTGGGAAAGTCATCTCCGGTGAACTTTTGTATTGGGAAAAGTCATCTCCGGTGAACTTTTGTATGGGAAAAGTCATCTCCGGTGAACTTTTGTATTGGGAAAGTCATCTCCGGTGAACTTTTGTATGGGAAAGTCATCTCCGGTGAACTTTTGTTTGGGAAAGTCATCTCCGGTGAACTTTTGTATTGGGAAAGTCATCTCCGGTGAACTTTTGTATGGGAAAAGTCATCTCCGGTGAACTTTTGTATTGGGAAAAGTCATCTCCGGTGAACTTTTGTATTGGGAAAGTCATCTCCGGTGAACTTTTGTATTGGGAAAGTCATCTCCGGTGAACTTTTGTATTGGGAAAGTCATCTCCGTGAACTTTTGTATTGGGAAAAGTCATTCCCGGTGAACTTTTGTATTGGGAAAGTCATGCCCGGTGAACTTTTGTATTGGGAAGTCATCTCCGGTGAACTTTTGTATTGGGAAAGTCATCTCCGGTGAACTTTTGTATTGGGAAAGTCATCTCCGGTGAACTTTTGTATTGGGAAAGTCATCTCCGGTGAACTTTTGTATTGGGAAAGTCATCTCCGGTGAACTTTTGTATTGGGAAAAGTCATCTCCGGTGAACTTTTGTATTGGGAAAGTCATCTCCGGTGAACTTTTTGTATGGGAAAAGTCATCTCCGGTGAACTTTTGTATTGGGAAAGTCATCTCCGGTGAACTTTTGTATTGGGAAAGTCATCTCCGGTGAACTTTTGTATTGGGAAAAGTCATCTCCGGTGAACTTTTGTATTGGGAAAGTCATCTCCGGTGAACTTTTGTATGGGAAAGTCATGCTCCGGTGACTTTTGTATGGGAAAGTCATCTCCGGTGAACTTTTGTATTGGGAAAGTCATCTCCGGTGAACTTTTGTATTGGAAAAGTCATCTCCGGTGAACTTTTGTATTGGGAAAGTCATCTCCGGTGAACTTTTGTATGGGAAAAGTCATCTCCGGTGAACTTTTGTATTGGGAAAGTCATCTCCGGTGAACTTTTGTATGGGAAAAGTCATCTCCGGTGAACTTTTGTATGGGAAAAGTCATCTCCGGTGAACTTTTGTATTGGGAAAGTCATGCCCGGTGAACTTTTGTATTGGGAAAGTCATGCCCGGTGAACTTTTGTATTGGGAAAGTCATGCCCGGTGAACTTTTGTATTGGGAAAGTCGTGCCCGGTGAACTTTTGTATTGGGAAAGTCATGCCCGGTGAACTTTTGTTATGGGAAAAGTCATCTCCGGTGAACTTTTTGTATGGGAAAAGTCATCTCCGGTGAACTTTTGTATTGAGAAAGTCATCTCCGGTGAACTTTTGTATGGAAAAGTCATCTCCGGTGAACTTTTGTATGGGAAAAGTCATCTCCGGTGAACTTTTGTATTGGGAAAGTCATCTCCGGTGAACTTTTGTATTGGGAAAGTCATCTCCGGTGAACTTTTGTATGGGAAAAGTCATCTCCGGTGAACTTTTGTATTGGGAAAGTCATCTCCGGTGAACTTTTGCAGGGAATTCATCTCCGGTGACTTTTGTATGGAAAAAGTCATCTCCGGTGAACTTTTGTATTGGAAAGTCATCTCCGGTGAACTTTTGTATTGGGAAAGTCATCTCCGGTGAACTTTTGTATTGGGAAAGTCATCTCCGGTGAACTTTTGTATTGGGAAAGTCATCTCGGGTGAACTTTTGTATTGGGAAAGTCATCTCGGTGAACTTTTGTATTGGGAAAGTCATCTCCGGTGAACTTTTGTATTGGGAAAAGTCATCTCCGGTGAACTTTTGTATTGGGAAAGTCATCTCCGGTGAACTTTTGTATTGGGAAAGTCATCTCCGGTGAACTTTTGTATGGGAAAAGTCATCTCCGGTGAACTTTTGTATGGGAAAAGTCATCTCCGGTGAACTTTTATATTGGGAAAGTCATCTCGGTGAACTTTTATATTGGGAAAAGTCATCTCCGGTGAACTTTTGTATTGGGAAAGTCATCTCCGGTGAACTTTTGTATGGGAAAAGTCATCTCCGGTGAACTTTGTATTGGGAAAGTCATCTCCGGTGAACTTTTGTATTGGGAAAGTCATGCCCGGTGAACTTTATATTGGGAAAGTCATCTCCGGTGAACTTTTTGTATTGGGAAAGTCATCTCCGGTGAACTTTTGTATGGGAAAAGTCATCTCGGTGAACTTTTGTATTGGGAAAGTCATCTCCGGTGAACTTTTGTATGGGAAAAGTCATCTCCGGTGAACTTTTGTAATTGGGAAAGTCATCTCCGGTGAACTTTTGTAATTGGGAAAGTCATCTCCGGTGAACTTTTGTATGGGAAAAGTCATCTCCGGTTGAACTTTTGTATTGGGAAAGTCATCTCCGGTGAACTTTTGTATGGGAAAAGTCATCTCCGGTGAACTTTTGTATTGGGAAAGTCATCTCCGGTGAACTTTTGTATTGGGAAAGTCATCTCCGGTGAACTTTTATATTGGGAAAGTCATCTCCGGTGAACTTTTGTATTGGAAAAGTCATCTCCGGTGAACTTTTGTATTGGAAAGTCATGCCCGGTGAACTTTTATATTGGGAAAGTCATGCCCGGTGAACTTTTGTATTGGGAAAGTCATGCCCGGTGAACTTTTGTATTGGGAAAGTCATCTCCGGTGAACTTTTGCTTGGGAAAAGTCATCTCCGGTGAACTTTTGTATTGGGAAAATTCATCTCCGGTGACTTTTGTATTGGGAAAGTCATCTCCGGTGAACTTTTGTATGGATTTTTGTATTGGGAAAGTCATGCCCGGTGAACTTTTATATTGGGAAAGTCATCTCCGGTGAACTTTTGTATGGAAAAGTCATCTCCGGTGAACTTTTGTATTGGGAAAGTCTTGACCGGTGAACTTTTGTATTGGGAAAGTCATGCCCGGTGAACTTTTATATTGGAAAGTCATCTCCGGTGAACTTTTGTATTGGGAAAGTCATCTCCGGTGAACTTTTGTATTGGAAAGTCATCTCCGGTGAACTTTTGTATGGGAAAAGTCATCTCCGGTGAACTTTGTATGGGAAAGTCATCTCCGGTGAAACTATGTATTGGGAAAGTCATCTCCGGTGAACTTTTGTATGGGAAAAGTCATCTCCGGTGAACTTTTGTAATTGGGAAAGTCATCTCCGGTGAACTTTTGTATGGGAAAAGTCATCTCCGGTGAATTTTTGTATTGGGAAAGTCATCTCCGGTGAACTTTTTGTATTGGGAAAGTCATCTCCGGTGAACTTTTGTATGGAAAAGTCATCTTCGGTGAACTTTTGTATTGGGAAAGTCATCTCCGGTGAACTTTTGTATGGGAAAAGTCATCTCCGGTGAACTTTTGTATTGGGAAAGTCATCTCCGGTGAACTTTTGTATGGGAAAAGTCATCTCCGGTGAACTTTTGTATTGGGAAAGTCATCTCCGGTGAACTTTTGTATTGGGAAAGTCATGCCCGGTGAACTTTTGTATTGGGAAAGTCATGCCCGGTGAACTTTTATATTGGAAAGTCATCTCCGGTGAACTTTTGTATGGGAAAAGTCATCTCCGGTGAACTTTTGTATTGGGAAAGTCATCTCCGGTGAACTTTTGTATGGGAAAAGTCATCTCCGGTGAACTTTTGTATTGGGAAAGTCATCTCCGGTGAACTTTTGTATTGGGAAAGTCATCTCCGGTGAACTTTTGTATGGGAAAAGTCATCTCCGGTGAACTTTTGTATGGGAAAGTCATCTCCGGTGAACTTTTGTATTGGGAAAGTCATCTCCGGTGAACTTTTGTATTGGGAAAGTCATCTCCGGTGAACTTTTGTATGGGAAAAGTCATCTCCGGTGAACTTTTGTATTGGGAATGTCATCTCCGGTGAACTTTTGTATTGGGAAAGTCATCTCCGGTGAACTTTTGTATGGGAAAAGTCATCTCCGGTGACTTTTGTATTGGGAAAGTCATGCCCGGTGAACTTTTATATTGGGAAAGTCATCTCCGGTGAACTTTTGTATGGGAAAAGTCATCTCCGGTGAACTTTTGTATTGGGAAAGTCATCTCCGGTGAACTTTTGTATGGAAAAGTCATCTCCGGTGAACTTTTGTATGGGAAAGTCATCTCCGGTGAACTTTTGTATTGGGAAAGTCATGCCCGGTGAACTTTTGTATTGGGAAAGTCATGCCCGGTGAACTTTTGTATTGGGAAAGTCATCTCCGGTGAACTTTTGTATTGGGAAAGTCATGCCCGGTGAACTTTTGTATGGAAAAAGTCATCTCCGGTGAACTTTTGTATGGGAAAAGTCATCTCCGGTGAACTTTTGTATTGGGAAAGTCATCTCCGGTGAACTTTTGTATGGGAAAAGTCATCTCCGGTGAACTTTTGTATGGGAAAAGTCATCTCCGGTGAACTTTTGTATTGGGAAAGTCATCTCCGGTGAACTTTTGTATGGGAAAAGTCATCTCCGGTGAACTTTTGTATTGGGAAAGTCATGCCCGGTGAACTTTTGTATTGGGAAAGTCATCTCCGGTGAACTTTTGTATTGGGAAAGTCATCTCCGGTGAACTTTTGTATGGGAAAAGTCATCTCCGGTGAACTTTTGTATTGGGAAAGTCATCTTCGGTGAACTTTTGTATGGGAAAAGTCATCTCCGGTGAACTTTTGTATTGGAAAGTCATCTCCGGTGAACTTTTGTATGGGAAAAGTCATCTCCGGTGAACTTTTGTATTGGGAAAGTCATCTCCGGTGAACTTTTGTATTGGGAAAGTCATCTCCGGTGAACTTTTGTATGGGAAAAGTCATCTCCGGTGAACTTTTGTATTGGGAAAGTCATCTCCGGTGAACTTTTGTATGGGGAAAAGTCATCTCCGGTGAACTTTTGTATTGGGAAAGTCATCTCCGGTGAACTTTTGTATGGGGAAAAGTCATCTCCGGTGAACTTTTGTATTGGGAAAGTCATCTCCGGTGAACTTTTGTATGGGAAAAGTCATCTCCGGTGAACTTTTGTATGGGAAAAGTCATCTCCGGTGAACTTTTGTATTGGGAAAGTCATCTCCGGTGAACTTTTGTATTGGGAAAGTCATGCCCGGTGAACTTTTGTATGGGAAAAGTCATCTCCGGTGAACTTTTGTATTGGGAAAGTCGTGCCCGGTGAACTATTGTATTGGGAAAGTCATGCCCGGTGAACTTTTGTATTGGGAAAGTCATGCCCGGTGAACTTTTGTATTGGAAAGTCATGCCCGGTGAACTTTTGTATTGGGAAAGTCATCTCCGGTGAACTTTTGTATTGGGAAAGTCATCTCCGGTGAACTTTTGTATGGGAAAAGTCATCTCCGGTGAACTTTTGTATTGGGAAAGTCATGCCCGGTGAACTTTTGTATTGGGAAAGTCATGCCCGGTGAACTTTTGTATGGGAAAATCATCTCCGGTGAACTTTTGTATTGGGAAAGTCATCTCCGGTGAACTTTTGTATGGGAAAAGTCATCTCGGTGAACTTTTATATTGGAAAAGTCATGCCCGGTGAACTTTTGTATTGGGAAAGTCATCTCCGGTGAACTTTTGTATTGGGAAAGTCATCTCCGGTGAACTTTTGTATTGGGAACTTTTGTATGGGAAAAGTCATCTCCGGTGAACTTTTGTATTGGGAAAGTCATGCCCGGTGAACTTTTGTATTGGGAAAGTCATCTCCGGTGAACTTTTGTATTGGGAAAGTCATCTCGGAGAACTTTTATATTGGAAAAGTCATGCCCGGTGAACTTTTGTATTGGGAAAGTCATGCCCGGTGAACTATTGTATTGGGAAAGTCATGCCCGGTGAACTTTTGTATTGGGAAAGTCATGCCCGGTGAACTTTTGTATTGGGAAAGTCATCTCCGGTGAACTTTTGTATGGGAAAAGTCATCTCCGGTGAACTTTTGTATTGGGAAAGTCATCTCCGGTGAACTTTGTATTGGGAAAGTCATCTCGGTGAACTTTTGTATTGGGAAAGTCATCTCCGGTGAACTTTTGTATGGGAAAAGTCATCTCCGGTGAACTTTTGTATTGGGAAAAGTCATCTCCGGTGAACTTTTGTATTGGGAAAGTCATCTCCGGTGAACTTTTGTATGGGAAAGTCATCTCCGGTGAACTTTTGTATTGGGAAAGTCATGCCCGGTGAACTTTTGTATTGGGAAAGTCATCTCCGGTGAACTTTTGTATTGGGAAAGTCATCTCCGGTGAACTTTTGTATTGGGAAAGTCATCTCCGGTGAACTTTTGTATTGGGAAAGTCATCTCCGGTGAACTTTTGTATTGGGAAAGTCATCTCCGGTGAACTTTTGTATTGGAAAGTCATCTCCGTGAACTTTTGTATTGGGAAAGTCATCTCCGGTGAACTTTTGTATTGGGAAAAGTCATCTCCGGTGAACTTTTGTATTGGGAAAGTCATCTCCGGTGAACTTTTGTATTGGGAAAGTCATCTCCGGTGAACTTTTGTATTGGGAAAGTCATCTCCGGTGAACTTTTGTATTGGGAAAGTCATTTCGGTGAACTTTTGTATTGGAAAGTCATCTCCGGTGAACTTTTGTATTGGGAAAGTCATCTCCGGTGAACTTTTGTATTGGGAAAGTCATCTCCGGTGAACTATTGTATTGGGAAAGTCATGCCCGGTGAACTTTTGTATTGGGAAAGTCATGCCCGGTGAACTTTTGTATTGGGAAAGTCATGCCCGGTGAACTTTTGTATGGGAAAAGTCATCTCCGGTGAACTTTTGTATGGGAAAAGTCATCTCCGGTGAACTTTTGTATGGGAAAAGTCATCTCCGGTGAACTTTTGTATTGGGAAAGTCATGCCCGGTGAACTTTTGTATTGGGAAAGTCTTGCCCGGTGAACCTTTGTATTGGGAAAGTCATGCCCGGTGAACTTTTGTATTGGGAAAGTCGTGCCCGGTGAACTTTTGTATTGGAAAGTCATGCCCGGTGAACTTTTGTATTGGGAAAGTCATCTCCGGTGAACTTTTGTATTGGGAAAGTCATCTCCGGTGAACTTTTGTATGGGAAAAGTCATCTCCGGTGAACTTTTGTATTGGGAAAGTCATCTCCGGTGAACTTTTGTATGGGAAAAGTCATCTCCGGTGAACTTTTGTATTGGGAAAGTCATCTCCGGTGAACTTTTGTATGGGAAAAGTCATCTCCGGTGAACTTTTGTATTGGGAAAGTCATCTCGGTGAACTTTTGTATGGGAAAAGTCATCTCCGGTGAACTTTTGTATTGGGAAAGTCATGCCCGGTGAACTTTTATATTGGGAAAGTCATGCCCGGTGAACTTTTGTATTGGGAAAGTCATCTCCGGTGAACTTTTGTATTGGGAAAGTCGTGCCCGGTGAACTTTTGTATTGGGAAAGTCATGCCCGGTGAACTTTTATATTGGGAAAGTCATCTCCGGTGAACTTTTGTATTGGGAAAGTCATCTCGGTGAACTTTTGTATTGGGAAAGTCATGCCCGGTGAACTTTTGTATTGGGAAAGTCATCTCCGGTGAACTTTTGTATTGGGAAAGTCATCTCCGGTGAACTTTTGTATTGGGAAAGTCATCTCCGGTGAACTTTTGTATGGGAAAAGTCATCTCCGGTGAACTTTTGTATTGGGAAAGTCATCTCCGGTGAACTTTTGTATTGGGAAAGTCATCTCCGGTGAACTTTTTGTATGGGAAAAGTCATCTCCGGTGAACTTTTGTATGGGAAAAGTCATCTCCGGTGAACTTTTGTATTGGGAAAGACATCTCCGGTGAACTTTTGTATTGGGAAAGTCATCTCCGGTGAACTTTTGTATTGGGAAAGTCATCTCCGGTGAACTTTTGTATTGGGAAAGTCATCTCCGGTGAACTTTTGTATTGGGAAAGTCATGCCGGTGAACTTTTGTATGGGAAAAGTCATCTCCGGTGAACTTATGTATTGGGAAAGTCATGCCCGGTGAACTTTTGTATTGGGAAAGTCATCTCCGGTGAACTTTTGTATTGGGAAAGTCATCTCCGGTGAACTTTTGTATGGGAAAAGTCATCTCCGGTGAACTTTTGTATTGGGAAAGTCATCTCCGGTGAACTTTTGTATTGGGAAAGTCATCTCCGGTGAACTTTTGTATGGAAAAGTCATCTCCGGTGAACTTTTGTATTGGGAAAGTCATCTCCGGTGAACTTTTGTATGGGAAAAGTCATCTCCGGTGAACTTTTGTATTGGGAAAGTCATGCCCGGTGAACTTTTGTATTGGGAAAGTCATCTCCGGTGAACTTTTGTATGGGAAAAGTCATCTCCGGTGAACTTTTGTATTGGGAAAGTCATGCCCGGTGAACTTTTGTATTGGGAAAGTCATGCCTGGTGAACTTTTGTATTGGGAAAGTCATCTCCGGTAAACTTTTGTATGGGAAAAGTCATCTCCGGTGAACTTTTGTATTGGGAAAGTCATCTCCGGTGAACTTTTGTATGGGAAAAGTCATCTCCGGTGAACTTTTGTATTGGGAAAGTCATCTCCGGTGAACTTTTGTATTGGGAAAGTCATTCTCCGGTGAACTTTTGTATTGGGAAAGTCATGCCCGGTGAACTTTTGTATTGGGAAAGTCATGCCCGGTGAACTTTTGTATTGGGAAAGTCATGCCCGGTGAACTATTGTATTGGGAAAGTCATCTCCGGTGAACTTTTGTATTGGGAAAGTCATCTCCGGTGAACTTTGTATGGGAAAAGTCATCTCCGGTGAACTTTTTTATTGGGAAAGTCATCTCGGTGAACTTTTGTATGGGAAAAGTCATCTCCGGTGAACTTTTGTATTGGGAAAGTCATCTCCGGTGAACTTTTATATGGGAAAAGTCATCTCCGGTGAACTTTTGTATGGGAAAAGTCATCTCCGGTGAACTTTTGTATTGGGAAATTCATGCCCGGTGAACTTTTGTATTGGGAAAGTCATGCCCGGTGAACTTTTGTATTGGGAAAGTGAACTTTTGTATGGGAAAAGTCATCTCCGGTGAACTTTTGTATTGGGAAAGTCATCTCCGGTGAACTTTTGTATTGGGAAAGTCATGCCCGGTGAACTTTTGTATTGGGAAAGTCATCTCCGGCGAACTTTTGTATGGGAAAAGTCATCTCCGGTGAACTTTTGTATTGGGAAAGTCATCTCCGGTGAACTTTTGTATTGGGAAAGTCATCTCCGGTGAACTTTTGTATGGGAAAAGTCATCTCCGGTGAACTTTTGTATTGGGAAAGTCATCTCCGGTGAACTTTTGTATTGGGAAAGTCATCTCCGGTGAACTTTTGTATGGGAAAAGTCATCTCCGGTGAACTTTTGTATTGGGAAAGTCATCTCCGGTGAACTTTTGTATGGGAAAATTCATCTCGGTGAACTTTTGTATTGGGAAAGTCATCTCCGGTGAACTTTTGTATTGGGAAAGTCATGCCCGGTGAACTTTTGTATTGGGAAAGTCATGCCCGGTGAACTTTTGTATTGGGAAAGTCATCTCCGGTGAACTTTTGTATGGGAAAAGTCATCTCCGGTGAACTTTTGTATTGGGAAAGTCATCTCCGGTGAACTTTTGTATGGGAAAAGTCATCTCCGGTGAACTTTTGTATTGGGAAAGTCATGCCTTGGGAAAGTCATCTCCGGTGAACTTTTGTATTGGGAAAGTCATGCCCGGTGAACTTTTGTATGGGAAAGTCATCTCCGGTGAACTTTTGTATGGGAAAGTCATCTCCCGGTGAACTTTTGTATTGGGAAAGTCATCTCCGGTGAACTTTTGTATTGGGAAAGTCATGCCCGGTGAACTTTTGTATTGGGAAAGTCATGCCCGGTGAACTTTTGTATTGGGAAAGTCATGCTCCGGTGAACTTTTGTATTGGGAAAGTCATCTCCGGTGAACTTTTGTATTGGGAAAGTCATCTCCGTTGAACTTTTGTATTGGGAAAGTCATCTCCGGTGAACTTTTGTATTGGGAAAGTCATCTCCGGTGAACTTTTTGTATGGGAAAAGTCATGCCCGGTGAACTTTTGTATTGGAAAGTCATCTCCGGTGAACTTTTGTATTGGGAAAGTCATCTCCGGTGAACTTTTGTATTGGGAAAAGTCATCTCCGGTGAACTTTTGTATTGGGAAAGTCATCTCCGGTGAACTTTTGTATTGGGAAAGTCATGCCCGGTGAACTTTTGTATTGGGAAAGTCATTTCCGGTGAACTTTTGTATTGGGAAAGTCATCTTCGGTGAACTTTTGTATTGGGAAAGTCATCTCCGGTGAACTTTTGTATTGGGAAAAGTCATCTCCGTGAACTTTTGTATGGGAAAGTCATCTCCGGTGAACTTTTGTATTGGGAAAGTCATCTCCGGTGAACTTTTTGTATTGGGAAAGTCATCTCCGGTGAACTTTTGTATTGGGAAAAGTCATCTCCGGTGAACTTTTGTATTGGGAAAGTCATCTCCGGTGAACTTTTTGTATTGGGAAAAGTCATCTCCGGTGAACTTTTGTATTGGAAAGTCATCTCCGGTGAACTTTTGTATTGGGAAAGTCATCTCCGGTGAACTTTTGTATTGGGAAAGTCATCTCCGGTGAACTTTTGTATTGGGAAAGTCATCTCCGGTGAACTTTTGTATGGGAAAGTCATCTCCGGTGAACTTTTGTATTGGGAAAGTCATCTCCGGTGAACTTTTGTATTGGGAAAGTCATCTCCGGTGAACTTTTGTATTGGGAAAGTCATCTCCGGTGAACTTTTGTATTGGGAAAGTCATCTCCGGTGAACTTTTGTATTGGGAAAGTCATGCTCCGGTGAACTTTTGTATTGGGAAAGTCATCTCCGGTGAACTTTTGTATTGGGAAAGTCATGCCCGGTGAACTTTTGTATTGGGAAAGTCATGCCCGGTGAACTTTTGTATTGGGAAAGTCATCTCCGGTGAACTTTTGTATTGGGAAAGTCATCTCCGGTGAACTTTTGTATGGGAAAAGTCATCTCCGGTGAACTTTTGTATTGGGAAAGTCATCTCCGGTGAACTTTTGTATGGGAAAGTCATCTCCGGTGAACTTTTGTATTGGGAAAGTCATCTCCGGTGAACTTTTGTATGGGAAAAGTCATCTCCGGTGAACTTTTGTATTGGGAAAGTCATCTCCGGTGAACTTTTGTATGGGAAAAGTCATCTCCGGTGAACTTTTGTATTGGGAAAGTCATGCCCGGTGAACTTTTATATTGGGAAAGTCATGCCCGGTGAACTTTTGTATTGGGAAAGTCATCTCCGGTGAACTTTTGTATTGGGAAAGTCATGGCCCGGTGAACTTTTGTATTGGGAAAGTCATGCCCGGTGAACTTTTATATTGGGAAAGTCATCTCCGGTGAACTTTTGTATTGGGAAAGTCATCTCCGGTGAACTTTTGTATTGGGAAAGTCATGCCCGGTGAACTTTTGTATTGGGAAAGTCATCTCCGGTGAACTTTTGTATTGGGAAAGTCATCTCGGTGAACTTTTGTATTGGGAAAGTCATCTCCGGTGAACTTTTGTATGGGAAAAGTCATCTCCGGTGAACTTTTGTATTGGGAAAGTCATCTCCGGTGAACTTTTGTATTGGGAAAGTCATCTCCGGTGAACTTTTGTATGGGAAAAGTCATCTCCGGTGAACTTTTGTATGGGAAAAGTCATCTCCGGTGAACTTTTGTATTGGGAAAGACATCTCCGGTGAACTTTTGTATTGGGAAAGTCATCTCCGGTGAACTTTTGTATTGGGAAAGTCATCTCCGGTGAACTTTTGTATTGGGAAAGTCATCTCCGGTGAACTTTTGTATTGGGAAAGTCATGCCCGGTGAACTTTTGTATGGGAAAAGTCATCTCCGGTGAACTTATGTATTGGGAAAGTCATGCCCGGTGAACTTTTGTATTGGGAAAGTCATCTCCGGTGAACTTTTGTATTGGGAAAGTCATCTCCGGTGAACTTTTGTATGGGAAAGTCATCTCCGGTGAACTTTTGTATTGGGAAAGTCATCTCCGGTGAACTTTTGTATTGGGAAAGTCATCTCCGGTGAACTTTTGTATGGGAAAAGTCATCTCCGGTGAACTTTTGTATTGGGAAAGTCATCTCCGGTGAACTTTTGTATGGGAAAAGTCATCTCCGGTGAACTTTTGTATTGGGAAAGTCATCTCCGTTGAACTTTTGTATGGGAAAAGTCATCTCCGGTGAACTTTTGTATTGGGAAAGTCATCTCCGGTGAACTTTTGTATGGGAAAAGTCATGCCCGGTGAACTTTTGTATTGGGAAAGTCATCTCCGGTGAACTTTTGTATTGGGAAAGTCATCTCCGGTGAACTTTTGTATGGGAAAAGTCATCTCCGGTGAACTTTTGTATTGGGAAAGTCATCTCCGGTGAACTTTTGTATTGGGAAAGTCATGCCCGGTGAACTTTTGTATTGGGAAAGTCATCTCCGGTGAACTTTTGTATTGGGAAAGTCATCTCCGGTGAACTTTTGTATTGGGAAAGTCATCTCCGGTGAACTTTTGTATGGGAAAAGTCATCTCCGGTGAACTTTTGTATTGGGAAAGTCATCTCCGGTGAACTTTTGTATGGGAAAAGTCATGCCCGGTGAACTTTTGTATTGGGAAAGTCATCTCCGGTGAACTTTTGTATTGGGAAAGTCATCTCCGGTGAACTTTTGTATGGGAAAAGTCATCTCCGGTGAACTTTTGTATTGGGAAAGTCATCTCCGGTGAACTTTTGTATTGGGAAAGTCATGCCCGGTGAACTTTTGTATTGGGAAAGTCATCTCCGGTGAACTTTTGTATTGGGAAAGTCATCTCCGGTGAACTTTTGTATTGGGAAAGTCATGCCCGGTGAACTTTTGTATTGGGAAAGTCATCTCCGGTGAACTTTTGTATTGGGAAAGTCATCTCCGGTGAACTTTTGTATGGGAAAAGTCATCTCCGGTGAACTTTTGTATTGGGAAAGTCATCTCCGGTGAACTTTTGTATTGGGAAAGTCATCTCCGGTGAACTTTTGTATTGGGAAAGTCATCTCCGGTGAACTTTTGTATTGGGAAAGTCATCTCCGGTGAACTATTGTATTGGGAAAGTCATGCCCGGTGAACTTTTGTATTGGGAAAGTCATGCCCGGTGAACTTTTGTATTGGGAAAGTCGTGCCCCGGTGAACTTTTGTATTGGAAAGTCATGCCCGGTGAACTTTTGTATTGGGAAAGTCATCTCCGGTGAACTTTTGTATTGGGAAAGTCATCTCCGGTGAAATTTTGTATGGGAAAAGTCATCTCCGGTGAACTTTTGTATTGGGAAAGTCATCTCCGGTGAACTTTTGTATGGGAAAAGTCATCTCCGGTGAACTTTTGTATTGGGAAAGTCATCTCCGGTGAACTTTTGTATGGGAAAAGTCATCTCCGGTGAACTTTTGTATTGGGAAAGTCATCTCCGGTGAACTTTTGTATGGGAAAAGTCATCTCCGGTGAACTTTTGTATTGGGAAAGTCATGCCCGGTGAACTTTTATATTGGGAAAGTCATGCCCGGTGAACTTTTGTATTGGGAAAGTCATCTCCGGTGAACTTTTGTATTGGGAAAGTCGTGCCCGGTGAACTTTTGTATTGGGAAAGTCATGCCCGGTGAACTTTTATATTGGGAAAGTCATCTCCGGTGAACTTTTGTATTGGGAAAGTCATCTCCGGTGAACTTTTGTATTGGGAAAGTCATGCCCGGTGAACTTTTGTATTGGGAAAGTCATCTCCGGTGAACTTTTGTATGGGAAAAGTCATCTCCGGTGAACTTTTGTATTGGGAAAGTCATCTCCGGTGAACTTTTGTATGGGAAAAGTCATCTCCGGTGAACTTTTGTATTGGGAAAGTCATCTCCGGTGAACTTTTGTATTGGGAAAGTCATCTCCGGTGAACTTTTGTATGGGAAAAGTCATCTCCGGTGAACTTTTGTATGGGAAAAGTCATCTCCGGTGAACTTTTGTATTGGGAAAGACATCTCCGGTGAACTTTTGTATTGGGAAAGTCATCTCCGGTGAACTTTTGTATTGGAAAGTCATCTCCGGTGAACTTTTGTATTGGGAAAGTCATCTCCGGTGAACTTTTGTATTGGGAAAGTCATGCCCGGTGAACTTTTGTATGGGAAAAGTCATCTCCGGTGAACTTATGTATTGGGAAAGTCATGCCCGGTGAACTTTTGTATTGGGAAAGTCATCTCCGGTGAACTTTTGTATTGGGAAAGTCATCTCCGGTGAACTTTTGTATGGGAAAAGTCATCTCCGGTGAACTTTTGTATTGGGAAAGTCATCTCCGGTGAACTTTTGTATTGGGAAAGTCATCTCCGGTGAACTTTTGTATGGGAAAAGTCATCTCCGGTGAACTTTTGTATTGGGAAAGTCATCTCCGGTGAACTTTTGTATGGGAAAAAGTCATCTCCGGTGAACTTTTGTATTGGGAAAGTCATGCCCGGTGAACTTTTGTATTGGGAAAGTCATCTCCGGTGAACTTTTGTATGGGAAAAGTCATCTCCGGTGAACTTTTGTATTGGGAAAGTCATGCCCGGTGAACTTTTGTATTGGGAAAGTCATGCCCGGTGAACTTTTGTATTGGGAAAGTCATCTCCGGTGAACTTTTGTATGGGAAAAGTCATCTCCGGTGAACTTTTGTATTGGGAAAGTCATCTCCGGTGAACTTTTGTATGGGAAAAGTCATCTCCGGTGAACTTTTGTATTGGGAAAGTCATCTCCGGTGAACTTTTGTATGGGAAAGTCATCTCCGGTGAACTTTTGTATTGGGAAAGTCATTCCGGTGAACTTTTGTATTGGGAAAGTCATGTCCGGTGAACTTTTGTATTGGGAAAGACATCTCCGGTGAACTTTTGTATTGGGAAAGTCATCTCCGGTGAACTTTTGTATTGGGAAAGTCATCTCCGGTGAACTTTTGTATTGGGAAAGTCATCTCCGGTGAACTTTTGTATTGGGAAAGTCATGCCCGGTGAACTTTTGTATGGGAAAAGTCATCTCCGGTGAACTTATGTATTGGAAAGTCATGCCCGGTGAACTTTTGTATTGGGAAAGTCATCTCCGGTGAACTTTTGTATTGGGAAAGTCATCTCCGGTGAACTTTTGTATGGGAAAAGTCATCTCCGGTGAACTTTTGTATTGGGAAAGTCATCTCCGGTGAACTTTTGTATTGGGAAAGTCATCTCCGGTGAACTTTTGTATGGGAAAAGTCATCTCCGGTGAACTTTTGTATTGGGAAAGTCATCTCCGGTGAACTTTTGTATGGGAAAAGTCATCTCCGGTGAACTTTTGTATTGGGAAAGTCATGCCCGGTGAACTTTTGTATTGGGAAAGTCATCTCCGGTGAACTTTTGTATGGGAAAAGTCATCTCCGGTGAACTTTTGTATTGGGAAAGTCATGCCCGGTGAACTTTTGTATTGGGAAAGTCATGCCCGGTGAACTTTTGTATTGGGAAAGTCATCTCCGGTGAACTTTTGTATGGGAAAAGTCATCTCCGGTGAACTTTTGTATTGGGAAAGTCATCTCCGGTGAACTTTTGTATGGGAAAAGTCATCTCCGGTGAACTTTTGTATTGGGAAAGTCATCTCCGGTGAACTTTTGTATTGGGAAAGTCATCTCCGGTGAACTTTTGTATTGGGAAAGTCATGCCCGGTGAACTTTTGTATTGGGAAAGTCATGTCCGGTGAACTTTTGTATTGGGAAAGTCATGCCCGGTGAACTATTGTATTGGGAAAGTCATCTCCGGTGAACTTTTGTATTGGGAAAGTCATCTCCGGTGAACTTTTGTATGGGAAAAGTCATCTCCGGTGAACTTTTGTATGGGAAAAGTCATCTACGGTGAACTTTTGTATTGGGAAAGTCATGCCCGGTGAACTTTTGTATTGGGAAAGTCATGCCCGGTGAACTTTTGTATTGGGAAAGTCATGCCCGGTGAACTTTTGTATTGGGAAAGTCATCTCCGGTGAACTTTTGTATGGGAAAAGTCATCTCCGGTGAACTTTTGTATTGGGAAAGTCATCTCCGGTGAACTTTTGTATGGGAAAAGTCATCTCCGGTGAACTTTTGTATTGGGAAAGTCATCTCCGGTGAACTTTTGTATTGGGAAAGTCATCTCCGGTGAACTTTTGTATGGGAAAAGTCATCTCCGGTGAACTTTTGTATTGGGAAAGTCATGCCCGGTGAACTTTGTATTGGGAAAGTCATCTCCGGTGAACTTTTGTATTGGGAAAGTCATGCCCGGTGAACTATTGTATTGGGAAAGTCATGCCCGGTGAACTTTTGTATTGGGAAAGTCATGCCCGGTGAACTTTTGTTTTGGGAAAGTCATGCCCGGTGAACTTTTGTATTGGGAAAGTCATGCCCGGTGAACTTTTGTATTGGGAAAGTCATGCCCGGTGAACTTTTGTATTGGGAAAGTCATCTCCGGTGAAATTTTATATTGGAAAAGTCATGCCCGGTGAACTTTTGTATTGGGAAAGTCATGCCCGGTGAACTATTGTATTGGGAAAGTCATGCCCGGTGAACTTTTGTATTGGGAAAGTCATCTCCGGTGAACTTTTGTATTGGGAAAGTCATCTCCGGTGAACTTTTGTATGGGAAAAGTCATCTCCGGTGAACTTTTGTATTGGTAAAGTCATCTCCGGTGAACTTTTGTATGGGAAAAGTCATCTCCGGTGAACTTTTGTATTGGGAAAGTCATCTCCGGTGAACTTTTGTATTGGGAAAGTCATGCCCGGTGAACTTTTGTATTGGGAAAGTCATCTCCGGTGAACTTTTGTATTGGGAAAGTCATCTCCGGTGAACTTTTGTATGGGAAAAGTAATCCCCGGTGAACTTTTGTATTGGGAAAGTCATCTCCGGTGAACTTTTGTATGGGAAAAGTCATCTCCGGTGAACTTTTGTATTGGGAAAGTCATCTCCGGTGAACTTTTGTATGGGAAAAGTCATCTCCGGTGAACTTTTGTATGGGAAAAGTCATCTCCGGTGAACTTTTGTATTGGGAAAAGTCATCTCCGGTGAACTTTTGTATTGGGAAAGTCATCTCTGGTGAACTTTTGTACTGGGAAAGTCATGCCCGGTGAACTTTTGTATTGGGAAAGTCATGCCCGGTGAACTTTTGTATTGGGAAAGTCATCTCCGGTGAACTTTTGTATTGGGAAAGTCATCTCCGGTGAACTTTTGTATTGGGAAAGTCATCTCCGGTGAACTTTTGTATGGGAAAAGTCATCTCCGGTGAACTTTTGTATTGGGAAAGTCATCTCCGGTGAACTTTTGTATGGGAAAAGTCATCTCCGGTGAACTTTTGTATTGGGAAAGTCATGCCCGGTGAACTTTTGTATTGGGAAAGTCATCTCCGGTGAACTTTTGTATTGGGAAAGTCATCTCCGGTGAACTTTTGTATTGGGAAAGTCATCTCCGGTGAACTTTTGTATTGGGGAAAGTCATCTCCGGTGAACTTTTGTATGGGAAAAGTCATCTCCGGTGAACTTTTGTATTGGGAAAGTCATGCCCGGTGAACTTTTGTATGGGAAAAGTCATCTCCGGTGAACTTTTGTATGGGAAAAGTCATCTCCGGTGAACTTTTGTATTGGGAAAAGTCATCTCCGGTGAACTTTTGTATTGGGAAAGTCATCTCCGGTGAACTATTGTATGGGAAAAGTCATCTCCGGTGAACTTTTGTATTGGGAAAGTCATCTCCGGTGAACTTTTATATGGGAAAAGTCATCTCCGGTGAACTTTTGTATGGGAAAAGTCATCTCCGGTGAACTTTTGTATTGGGAAAGTCATGCCCGGTGAACTTTTGTATTGGGAAAGTCATGCCCGGTGAACTTTTGTATTGGGAAAGTCATGCCCGGTGAACTTTTGTATTGGGAAAGTCATCTCCGGTGAACTTTTGTATGGGAAAAGTCATCTCCGGTGAACTTTTGTATTGGGAAAGTCATCTCCGGTGAACTTTTGTATGGGAAAAGTCATCTCCGGTGAACTTTTGTATTGGGAAAGTCATCTCCGGTGAACTTTTGTATGGGAAAAGTCATCTCCGGTGAACTTTTGTATTGGGAAAGTCATCTCCGGTGAACTTTTGTATTGGGAAAGTCATCTCCGGTGAACTTTTGTATGGGAAAAGTCATCTCTGGTGAACTTTTGTATTGGGAAAGTCATGCCCGGTGAACTATTGTATTGGGAAAGTCATGCCCGGTGAACTTTTGTATTGGGAAAGTCATGCCCGGTGAACTTTTGTTTTGGGAAAGTCATGTCCGGTGAACTTTTGTATTGGGAAAGTCATGCCCGGTGAACTTTTGTATTGGGAAAGTCATGCCCGGTGAACTTTTGTATTGGGAAAGTCATCTCCGGTGAACTTTTATATTGGAAAAGTCATGCCCGGTGAACTTTTGTATTGGGAAAGTCATGCCCGGTGAACTATTGTATTGGGAAAGTCATGCCCGGTGAACTTTTGTATTGGGAAAGTCATCTCCGGTGAACTTTTGTATTGGGAAAGTCATCTCCGGTGAACTTTTGTATGGGAAAAGTCATCTCCGGTGAACTTTTGTATTGGGAAAGTCATCTCCGGTGAACTTTTGTATGGGAAAAGTCATCTCCGGTGAACTTTTGTATTGGGAAAGTCATCTCCGGTGAACTTTTGTATTGGGAAAGTCATGCCCGGTGAACTTTTGTATTGGGAAAGTCATCTCCGGTGAACTTTTGTATTGGGAAAGTCATCTCCGGTGAACTTTTGTATGGGAAAAGTCATCTCCGGTGAACTTTTGTATTGGGAAAGTCATCTCCGGTGAACTTTTGTATGGGAAAAGTCATCTCCGGTGAACTTTTGTATTGGGAAAGTCATCTCCGGTGAACTTTTGTATGGGAAAAGTCATCTCCGGTGAACTTTTGTATGGGAAAAGTCATCTCCGGTGAACTTTTGTATGGGGAAAAGTCATCTCCGGTGAACTTTTGTATTGGGAAAGTCATCTCCGGTGAACTTTTGTACTGGGAAAGTCATGCCCGGTGAACTTTTGTATTGGGAAAGTCATGCCCGGTGAACTTTTGTATTGGGAAAGTCATCTCCGGTGAACTTTTGTATTGGGAAAGTCATCTCCGGTGAACTTTTGTATTGGGAAAGTCATCTCCGGTGAACTTTTGTATGGGAAAAGTCATCTCCGGTGAACTTTTGTATTGGGAAAGTCATCTCCGGTGAACTTTTGTATGGGAAAAGTCATCTCCGGTGAACTTTTGTATTGGGAAAGTCATGCCCGGTGAACTTTTTTATTGGGAAAGTCATCTCCGGTGAACTTTTGTATTGGGAAAGTCATCTCCGTGAACTTTTGTATTGGGAAAGTCATCTCCGGTGAACTTTTGTATTGGGAAAGTCATCTCCGGTGAACTTTTGTATGGGAAAAGTCATCTCCGGTGAACTTTTGTATTGGGAAAGTCATGCCCGGTGAACTTTTGTATGGGAAAAGTCATCTCCGGTGAACTTTTGTATGGGAAAAGTCATCTCCGGTGAACTTTTGTATTGGGAAAAGTCATCTCCGGTGAACTTTTGTTTTGGGAAAGTCATCTCCGGTGAACTATTGTATGGGAAAAGTCATCTCCGGTGAACTTTTGTATTGGGAAAGTCATCTCCGGTGAACTTTTATATGGGAAAAGTCATCTCCGGTGAACTTTTGTATGGGAAAAGTCATCTCCGGTGAACTTTTGTATTGGGAAAGTCATGCCCGGTGAACTTTTGTATTGGGAAAGTCATGCCCGGTGAACTTTTGTATTGGGAAAGTCATGCCCGGTGAACTTTTGTATTGGGAAAGTCATCTCCGGTGAACTTTTGTATGGGAAAAGTCATCTCCGGTGAACTTTTGTATTGGGAAAGTCATCTCCGGTGAACTTTTGTATGGGAAAAGTCATATCCGGTGAACTTTTGTATTGGGAAAGTCATCTCCGGTGAACTTTTGTATGGGAAAAGTCATCTCCGGTGAACTTTTGTATTGGGAACGTCATCTCCGGTGAACTTTTGTATTGGGAAAGTCATCTCCGGTGAACTTTTGTATGGGAAAAGTCATCTCCGGTGAACTTTTGTATTGGGAAAGTCATGCCCGGTGAACTTTTGTATTGGGAAAGTCATCTCCGGTGAACTTTTGTATTGGGAAAGTCATGCCCGGTGAACTATTGTATTGGGAAAGTCATGCCCGGTGAACTTTTGTATTGGGAAAGTCATGCCCGGTGAACTTTTGTTTTGGGAAAGTCATGCCCGGTGAACTTTTGTATTGGGAAAGTCATGCCCGGTGAACTTTTGTATTGGGAAAGTCATGCCCGGTGAACTTTTGTATTGGGAAAGTCATCTCCGGTGAACTTTTATATTGGAAAAGTCATGCCCGGTGAACTTTTGTATTGGGAAAGTCATGCCCGGCGAACTATTGTATTGGGAAAGTCATGCCCGGTGAACTTTTGTATTGGGAAAGTCATCTCCGGTGAACTTTTGTATGGGAAAGTCATCTCCGGTGAACTTTTGTATTGGGAAAGTCATCTCCGGTGAACTTTTGTATGGGAAAAGTCATCTCCGGTGAACTTTTGTATTGGGAAAGTCATCTCCGGTGAACTTTTGTATTGGGAAAGTCATGCCCGGTGAACTTTTGTATTGGGAAAGTCATCTCCGGTGAACTTTTGTATGGGAAAAGTCATATCCGGTGAACTTTTGTATTGGGAAAGTCATCTCCGGTGAACTTTTGTATGGGAAAAGTCATCTCCGGTGAACTTTTGTATTGGGAAAGTCATCTCCGGTGAACTTTTGTATTGGGAAAGTCATCTCCGGTGAACTTTTGTATGGGAAAAGTCATCTCCGGTGAACTTTTGTATTGGGAAAGTCATCTCCGGTGAACTTTTGTATGGGAAAAGTCATCTCCGGTGAACTTTTGTATTGGGAAAGTCATCTCCGGTGAACTTTTGTATTGGGAAAGTCATGCCCGGTGAACTTTTGTATTGGGAAAGTCATCTCCGGTGAACTTTTGTATTGGGAAAGTCATCTCCGGTGAACTTTTGTATGGGAAAAGTCATCTCCGGTGAACTTTTGTATTGGAAAGTCATCTCCGGTGAACTTTTGTATGGGAAAAGTCATCTCCGGTGAACTTTTGTATTGGGAAAGTCATCTCCGGTGAACTTTTGTATGGGAAAAGTCATCTCCGGTGAACTTTTGTATTGGGAAAGTCATCTCCGGTGAACTTTTGTATGGGAAAAGTCATCTCCGGTGAACTTTTGTATTGGGAAAGTCATCTCCGGTGAACTTTTGTATTGGGAAAGTCATGCCCGGTGAACTTTTGTATTGAGAAAGTCATGCCCGGTGAACTTTTGTATTGGGAAAGTCATCTCCGGTGAACTTTTGTATTGGGAAAGTCATCTCCGGTGAACTTTTGTATTGGGAAAGTCATCTCCGGTGAACTTTTGTATGGGGAAAAGTCATCTCCGGTGAACTTTTGTATTGGGAAAGTCATCTCCGGTGAACTTTTGTATGGGAAAAGTCATCTCCGGTGAACTTTTGTATTGGGAAAGTCATGCCCGGTGAACTTTTGTATTGGGAAAGTCATCTCCGGTGAACTTTTGTATTGGGAAAGTCATCTCCGGTGAACTTTTGTATTGGGAAAGTCATCTCCGGTGAACTTTTGTATTGGGAAAGTCATCTCCGGTGAACTTTTGTATGGGAAAAGTCATCTCCGGTGAACTTTTGTATTGGGAAAGTCATGCCCGGTGAACTTTTGTATGGGAAAAGTCATCTCCGGTGAACTTTTGTATGGGAAAAGTCATCTCCGGTGAACTTTTGTATTGGGAAAAGTCATCTCCGGTGAACTTTTGTATTGGGAAAGTCATCTCCGGTGAACTATTGTATTGGGAAAGTCATGCCCGGTGAACTTTTGTATTGGGAAAGTCATGCCCGGTGAACTTTTGTATTGGGAAAGTCATGCCCGGTGAACTTTTGTATGGGAAAGTCATCTCCGGTGAACTTTTGTATTGGGAAAGTCATCTCCGGTGAACTTTTGTATTGGGAAAGTCATCTCCGGTGAACTTTTGTATGGGAAAAGTCATCTCCGGTGAACTTTTGTATGGGAAAAGTCATCTCCGGTGAACTTTTGTATTGGGAAAGTCATCTCCGGTGAACTTTTGTATTGGGAAAGTCATGCCCGGTGAACTTTTGTATTGGGAAAGTCATCTCCGGTGAACTTTTGTATGGGAAAGTCATCTCCGGTGAACTTTTGTATTGGGAAAGTCATCTCCGGTGAACTTTTGTATGGGAAAAGTCATCTCCGGTGAACTTTTGTATTGGGAAAGTCATCTCCGGTGAACTTTTGTATGGGAAAAGTCATCTCCGGTGAACTTTTGTATTGGGAAAGTCATCTCCGGTGAACTTTTGTATTGGGAAAGTCATCTCCGGTGAACTTTTGTATGGGAAAAGTCATCTCCGGTGAACTTTTGTATTGGGAAAGTCATGCCCGGTGAACTTTTGTATTGGGAAAGTCATCTCCGGTGAACTTTTGTATTGGGAAAGTCATGCCCGGTGAACTATTGTATTGGGAAAGTCATGCCCGGTGAACTTTTGTATTGGGAAAGTCATGCCCGGTGAACTTTTGTTTTGGGAAAGTCATGCCCGGTGAACTTTTGTATTGGGAAAGTCATGCCCGGTGAACTTTTGTATTGGGAAAGTCATGCCCGGTGAACTTTTGTATTGGGAAAGTCATCTCCGGTGAACTTTTATATTGGAAAAGTCATGCCGGTGAACTTTTGTATTGGGAAAGTCATGCCCGGTGAACTATTGTATTGGGAAAGTCATGCCCGGTGAACTTTTGTATTGGGGAAAGTCATCTCCGGTGAACTTTTGTATTGGGAAAGTCATCTCCGGTGAACTTTTGTATGGGAAAAGTCATCTCCGGTGAACTTTTGTATTGGGAAAGTCATCTCCGGTGAACTTTTGTATGGGAAAAGTCATCTCCGGTGAACTTTTGTATTGGGAAAGTCATCTCCGGTGAACTTTTGTATTGGGAAAGTCATGCCCGGTGAACTTTTGTATTGGGAAAGTCATCTCCGGTGAACTTTTGTATTGGGAAAGTCATCTCCGGTGAACTTTTGTATGGGAAAAGTCATCTCCGGTGAACTTTTGTATTGGGAAAGTCATCTCCGGTGAACTTTTGTATGGGAAAAGTCATCTCCGGTGAACTTTTGTATTGGGAAAGTCATCTCCGGTGAACTTTTGTGTGGGAAAAGTCATCTCCGGTGAACTTTTGTATTGGGAAAGTCATCTCCGGTGAACTTTTGTATGGGAAAAGTCATCTCCGGTGAACTTTTGTATTGGGAAAGTCATCTCCGGTGAACTTTTGTATTGGGAAAGTCATGCCCGGTGAACTTTTGTATTGGGAAAGTCATGCCCGGTGAACTTTTGTATTGGGAAAGTCATCTCCGGTGAACTTTTGTATTGGAAAGTCATCTCCGGTGAACTTTTGTATTGGGAAAGTCATCTCCGGTGAACTTTTGTATGGGAAAAGTCATCTCCGGTGAACTTTTGTATTGGGAAAGTCATCTCCGGTGAACTTTTGTATGGGAAAAGTCATCTCCGGTGAACTTTTGTATTGGAAAGTCATGCCCGGTGAACTTTTGTATTGGGAAAGTCATCTCCGGTGAACTTTTGTATTGGGAAAGTCATCTCCGGTGAACTTTTGTATAGGGAAAGTCATCTCCGGTGAACTTTTGTATTGGGAAAGTCATCTCCGGTGAACTTTTGTATGGGAAAAGTCATCTCCGGTGAACTTTTGTATTGGGAAAGTCATGCCCGGTGAACTTTTGTATGGGAAAAGTCATCTCCGGTGAACTTTTGTATGGGAAAAGTCATCTCCGGTGAACTTTTGTATTGGGAAAGTCATCTCCGGTGAACTTTTGTATGGGAAATGTCATCTCCGGTGAACTTTGTATGGGAAAGTCATCTCCGGTGAACTTTTGTATTGGGAAAGTCATCTCCGGTGAACTTTTGTATGGGAAAAGTCATCTCCGGTGAACTTTTGTATTGGGAAAGTCATCTCCGGTGAACTTTTGTATGGGAAAAGTTATCTCCGGTGAACTTTTGTATTGGGAAAGTCATGCCCGGTGAACTTTTGTATTGGGAAAGTCATCTCCGGTGAACTTTTGTATTGGGAAAGTCATCTCCGGTGAACTTTTGTATTGGGGAAAGTCATCTCCGGTGAACTTTTGTATTGGGAAAGTCATCTCCGGTGAACTTTTGTATGGGAAAAGTCATCTCCGGTGAACTTTTGTATTGGGAAAGTCATCTCCGGTGAACTTTTGTATGGGAAAAGTCATCTCCGGTGAACTTTTGTATTGGGAAAGTCATCTCCGGTGAACTTTTGTATTGGGAAAGTCATCTCCGGTGAACTTTTGTATGGGAAAAGTCATCTCCGGTGAACTTTTGTATGGGAAAAGTCATCTCCGGTGAACTTTTGTATTGGGAAAGTCATCTCCGGTGAACTTTTGTATTGGGAAAGTCATCCCGGTGAACTTTTGTATTGGGAAAGTCATCTCCGGTGAACTTTTGTATGGGAAAAGTCATCTCCGGTGAACTTTTGTATTGGGAAAGTCATCTCCGGTGAACTTTTGTATGGGAAAAGTCATCTCCGGTGAACTTTTGTATTGGGAAAGTCATCTCCGGTGAACTTTTGTATGGGAAAAGTCATCTCCGGTGAACTTTTGTATTGGGAAAGTCATCTCCGGTGAACTTTTGTATTGGGAAAGTCATCCCGGTGAACTTTTGTATTGGGAAAGTCATGCCCGGTGAACTTTTGTATTGGGAAAGTCATCTCCGGTGAACTTTTGTATGGGAAAAGTCATCTCCGGTGAACTTTTGTATTGGGAAAGTCATCTCCGGTGAACTTTTGTATGGGAAAAGTCATCTCCGGTGAACTTTTGTATTGGGAAAGTCATCTCCGGTGAACTTTTGTATGGGAAAAGTCATCTCCGGTGAACTTTTGTATTGGGAAAGTCATCTCCGGTGAACTTTTGTATTGGGAAAGTCATGCCCGGTGAACTATTGTATTGGGAAAGTCATGCCCGGTGAACTTTTGTATTGGGAAAGTCATGCCCGGTGAACTTTTGTTTTGGGAAAGTCATGCCCGGTGAACTTTTGTATTGGGAAAGTCATGCCCGGTGAACTTTTGTATGGGAAAGTCATGCCCGGTGAACTTTTGTATTGGGAAAGTCATCTCCGGTGAACTTTTATATTGGAAAAGTCATTCCCGGTGAACTTTTGTATTGGAAAAGTCATGCCCGGTGAACTATTGTATTGGGAAAGTCATGCCCGGTGAACTTTTGTATTGGGAAAGTCATCTCCGGTGAACTTTTGTATTGGGAAAGTCATCTCCGGTGAACTTTTGTATGGGAAAAGTCATCTCCGGTGAACTTTTGTATTGGGAAAGTCATCTCCGGTGAACTTTTGTATGGGAAAAGTCATCTCCGGTGAACTTTTGTATTGGGAAAGTCATCTCCGGTGAACTTTTGTATTGGGAAAGTCATGCCCGGTGAACTTTTGTATTGGGAAAGTCATCTCCGGTGAACTTTTGTATTGGGAAAGTCATCTCCGGTGAACTTTTGTATGGGAAAAGTCATCTCCGGTGAACTTTTGTATTGGGAAAGTCATCTCCGGTGAACTTTTGTATGGGAAAAGTCATCTCCGGTGAACTTTTGTATTGGGAAAGTCATCTCCGGTGAACTTTTGTATGGGAAAAGTCATCTCCGGTGAACTTTTGTATTGGGAAAGTCATCTCCGGTGAACTTTTGTATGGGAAAAGTCATCTCCGGTGAACTTTTGTATTGGGAAAGTCATCTCCGGTGAACTTTTGTATTGGGAAAGTCATGCCCGGTGAACTTTTGTATTGGGAAAGTCATGCCCGGTGAACTTTTGTATTGGGAAAGTCATCTCCGGTGAACTTTTGTATTGGGAAAGTCATCTCCGGTGAACTTTTGTATTGGGAAAGTCATCTCCGGTGAACTTTTGTATGGGAAAAGTCATCTCCGGTGAACTTTTGTATTGGGAAAGTCATCTCCGGTGAACTTTTGTATGGGAAAAGTCATCTCCGGTGAACTTTTGTATGGGAAAAGTCATGCCCGGTGAACTTTTGTATTGGGAAAGTCATCTCCGGTGAACTTTTGTATTGGGAAAGTCATCTCCGGTGAACTTTTGTATTGGGAAAGTCATCTCCGGTGAACTTTTGTATTGGGAAAGTCATCTCCGGTGAACTTTTGTATTGGGAAAGTCATCTCCGGTGAACTTTTGTATGGGAAAAGTCATCTCCGGTGAACTTTTGTATTGGGAAAGTCATCTCCGGTGAACTTTTGTATTGGGAAAAGTCATCTCCGGTGAACTTTTGTATTGGGAAAGTCATCTCCGGTGAACTTTTGTATTGGGAAAGTCATCTCCGGTGAACTTTTGTATGGGAAAAGTCATCTCCGGTGAACTTTTGTATTGGGAAAGTCATCTCCGGTGAACTTTTGTATGGGAAAAGTCATCTCCGGTGAACTTTTGTATGGAAAAGTCATCTCCGGTGAACTTTTGTATTGGGAAAGTCATCTCCGGTGAACTTTTGTATTGGGAAAGTCATCTCCGGTGAACTTTTGTATTGGGAAAGTCATCTCCGGTGAACTTTTGTATTGGGAAAAGTCATCTCCGGTGAACTTTTGTATTGGGAAAGTCATCTCCCGGTGAACTTTTGTATTGGGAAAGTCATCTCCGGTGAACTTTTGTATTGGGAAAGTCATCTCCGGTGAACTTTTGTATTGGGAAAGTCATCTCCGGTGAACTTTTGTATTGGGAAAGTCATCTCCGGTGAACTTTTGTATTGGGAAAGTCATCTCCGGTGAACTTTTGTATTGGGAAAGTCATCTCCGGTGAACTTTTGTATTGGGAAAGTCATCTCCGGTGAACTTTTGTATTGGGAAAGTCATCTCCGGTGAACTTTTGTATTGGGAAAGTCATCTCCGGTGAACTTTTGTATTGGGAAAGTCATCTCCGGTGAACTTTTGTATTGGGAAAGTCATCTCCGGTGAACTTTTGTATTGGGAAAGTCATGCCCGGTGAACTTTTGTATTGGGAAAGTCATGCCCGGTGAACTTTTGTATTGGGAAAGTCATCCCCGGTGAACTTTTGTATTGGGAAAGTCATCTCCGGTGAACTTTTGTATTGGGAAAGTCATCTCCGGTGAACTTTTGTATGGGAAAGTCATCTCCGGTGAACTTTTGTATTGGGAAAGTCATCTCCGGTGAACTTTTGTATTGGGAAAGTCATCTCCGGTGAACTTTTGTATTGGGAAAGTCATCTCCGGTGAACTTTTGTATTGGGAAAGTCATCTCCGGTGAACTTTTGTATTGGGAAAGTCATCTCCGGTGAACTTTTGTATTGGGAAAAGTCATCTCCGGTGAACTTTTGTATTGGGAAAAGTCATCTCCGGTGAACTTTTGTATTGGGAAAGTCATCTCCGGTGAACTTTTGTATTGGGAAAGTCATCTCCGGTGAACTTTTGTATTGGGAAAGTCATCTCCGGTGAACTTTTGTATTGGGAAAGTCATCTCCGGTGAACTTTTGTATTGGGAAAGTCATCTCCGGTGAACTTTTGTATTGGGAAAGTCATCTCCGGTGAACTTTTGTATTGGGAAAGTCATCTCCGGTGAACTTTGTATTGGGAAAAGTCATCTCCGGTGAACTTTTGTATTGGGAAAAGTCATCTCCGGTGAACTTTTGTATTGGGAAAGTCATCTCCGGTGAACTTTTGTATTGGGAAAAGTCATCTCCGGTGAACTTTTGTATGGGAAAGTCATCTCCGGTGAACTTTTGTATTGGGAAAGTCATCTCCGGTGAACTTTTGTATTGGGAAAGTCATTCCCCGGTGAACTTTTGTATGGGAAAGTCATCTCCGGTGAACTTTTGTAAGGGAAAGTCATCTCCGGTGAACTTTTGTATTGGGAAAAGTCATCTCCGGTGAACTTTTGTATTGGGAAAGTCAT
>NW_027412210.1:0-54509 GCF_047663935.1 Musca autumnalis
AAAAGTTCACCAGGCATGACTTTCCCAATACAAAAGTTCACCGGGCACGACTTTCCCAATACAAAAGTTCACCGGGCATGACTTTCCCAATACAAAAGTTCACCGGAGATGACTTTTCCCATACAAAAGTTCACCGGAGATGACTTTCCCAATACAAAAGTTCACCGGAGATGACTTTCCAAATACAAAAGTTCACCGGGCATGACTTTCCCAATACAAAAGTTCACCGGAGATGACTTTTCCCATACAAAAGTTCACCGGAGATGACTTTCCCAATACAAAAGTTCATCGGAGATGACTTTTCCCATACAAAAGTTCACCGGAGATGACTTTTCCCATACAAAAGTTCACCGGAGATGACTTTCCCAATACAAAAGTTCACCGGAGATGACTTTCCCAATACAAAAGTTCACCGGGCACGAATTTCCCAATACAAAAGTTCACCGGAGATGACTTTCCCAATATATAAGTTCACCGCGCACGACTTTCCCAATACAAAAGTTCACCGGGCATGACTTTCCCAATACAAAAGTTCACCGGAGATGACTTTTCCCATACAAAAGTTCACTGGAGATGACTTTCCCAATACAAAAGTTCACCGGAGATGACTTTCCCAATACAAAAGTTCACCGGGCATGACTTTCCCAATACAAAAGTTCACCGGAGATGACTTTTCCCATACAAAAGTTCACCGGAGATGACTTTCCCAATACAAAAGTTCACCGGAGATGACTTTTCCCAATACAAAAGTTCACCGGGCACGACTTTCCCAATACAAAAGTTCACCGGGCATGACTTTCCCAATACAAAAGTTCACCGGAGATGACTTTTCCCATACAAAAGTTCACCGGAGATGACTTTCCCAATACAAAAGTTCACCGGAGATGACTTTTCCCATACAAAAGTTCACCGGAGATGACTTTCCCAATACAAAAGTTCACCGGGCATGACTTTCCCAATACAAAAGTTCACCGGAGATGACTTTTCCCATACAAAAGTTCACCGGAGATGACTTTCCCAATACAAAAGTTCACCGGAGATGACTTTTCCCATACAAAAGTTCACCGGAGATGACTTTCCCAATACAAAAGTTCACCGGAGATGACTTTCCCAATATAAAAGTTCACCGGGCATGACTTTCCCAATACAAAAGTTCACCGGAGATGACTTTCCCAATACAAAAGTTCACCGGGCATGACTTTCCCAATACAAAAGTTCACCGGAGATGACTTTCCCAATACAAAAGTTCACCGGGCATGACTTTCCCAATACAAAAGTTCACCGGAGATGAATTTCCCAATACAAAAGTTCACCGGAGATGACTTTCCCAATACAAAAGTTCACCGGAGATGACTTTTCCCATACAAAAGTTCACCGGAGATGACTTTTCCCATACAAAAGTTCACCGGGCATGACTTTCCCAATACAAAAGTTCACCGGAGATGACTTTTCCCATACAAAAGTTCACCGGAGATGACTTTCCCAATACAAAAGTTCACCGGAGATGACTTTCCCAATACAAAAGTTCACCGGAGATGACTTTCCCAATACAAAAGTTCACCGGAGATGACTTTCCCAATACAAAAGTTCACCGGAGATGACTATTCCCATACAAAAGTTCACCGGAGATGACTTTCCCAATATAAAAGTTCACCGGAGATGACTTTTCCCATACAAAATTTCACCGGAGATGACTTTTCCCATACAAAAGTTCACCGGAGATGACTTTCCCAATACAAAAGTTCACCGGAGATGACTTTCCCAATACAAAAGTTCACCGGAGATGACTTTTCCAATACAAAAGTTCACCGGAGATGACTTTCCCAATACAAAAGTTCACCGGAGATGACTTTTCCCATACAAAAGTTCACCGGAGATGACTTTCCCAATACAAAAGTTCACCGGAGATGACTTTCCCAATATAAAAGTTCACCGGGCATGACTTTCCCAATACAAAAGTTCACCGGAGATGACTTTCCCAATACAAAAGTTCACCGGAGATGACTTTTCCCATACAAAAGTTCACCGGAGATGACTTTCCCAATACAAAAGTTCACCGGAGATGACTTTTCCCATACAAAAGTTCACCGGAGATGACTTTCCCAATACAAAAGTTCACCGGAGATGACTTTACCAATACAAAAGTTCACCGCAGATGACTTTTCCCATACAAAAATTCACCGGAGATGACTTTCCCAATACAAAAGTTCACCGGAGATGACTTTTCCCATACAAAAGTTCACCGGAGATGACTTTCCCAATACAAAAGTTCACCGGAGATGACTTTCCCAATACAAAAGTTCACCGGAGATGACTTTTCCCATACAAAAGTTCACCGGAGATGACTTTCCCAATACAAAAGTTCACCGGAGATGACTTTCCCAATACAAAAGTTCACCGGAGATGACTTTCCCAATACAAAAGTTCACCGGAGATGACTTTCCCAATACAAAAGTTCACCGGAGATGACTTTTCCCATACAAAAGTTCACCGGAGATGACTTTCCCAATACAAAAGTTCACCGGAGATGACTTTCCCAATACAAAAGTTCACCGGAGATGACTTTTCCCATACAAAAGTTCACCGGAGATGACTTTCCCAATATAAAAGCTCACCGGAGATGACTTTCCCAATACAAAAGTTCACCGGAGATGACTTTCCCAATACAAAAGTTCACCGGAGATGACTTTCCCAATACAAAAGTTCACCGGAGATGACTTTCCCAATACAAAAGTTCACCGGAGATGACTTTACCCATACAAAAGTTCACCGGAGATGACTTTCCCAATACAAAAGTTCACCGGAGATGACTTTCCCAATACAAAAGTTCACCGGAGATGACTTTTCCCATACAAAAGTTCACCGGAGATGACTTTCCCAATACAAAAGTTCACCGGAGATGACTTTCCCAATACAAAAGTTCACCGGAGATGACTTTCCCAATACAAAAGTTCACCGGAGATGACTTTCCCAATACAAAAGATCACCGGAGATGACTTTTCCCATACAAAAGTTCACCGGAGATGACTTTCCCAATACAAAAGTTCACCGGAGATGACTTTCCCAATACAAAAGTTCACCGGAGATGACTTTCCCAATACAAAAGTTCACCGGAGATGACTTTTCCCATACAAAAGTTCACCGGAGATGACTTTCCCAATACAAAAGTTCACCGGAGATGACTTTTCCCATACAAAAGTTCACCGGAGATGACTTTTCCCATACAAAAGTTCACCGGAGATGACTTTCCCAATACAAAAGTTCACCGGAGATGACTTTTCCCATACAAAAGTTCACCGGAGATGACTTTTCCCATACAAAAGTTCACCGGAGATGACTTTCCCAATACAAAAGTTCACCGGAGATGACTTTCCCAATACAAAAGTTCACCGGGCACGACTTTCCCAATACAAGAGTTCACCGGAGATGACTTTCCCAATATAAAAGTTCACCGGGCATGACTTTCCCAATACAAAAGTTCACCGGAGATGACTTTTCCCATACAAAAGTTCACCGGAGATGACTTTCCCAATACAAAAGTTCACCGGGCATGACTTTCACAATACAAAAGTTCACCGGAGATGACTTTTCCCATACAAAAGTTCACCGGGCATGACTTTCCCAATACAAAAGTTCACCGGGCACGACTTTCCCAATACAAAAGTTCACCGGGCATGACTTTCCCAATACAAAAGTTCACCGGAGATGACTTTTCCCATACAAAAGTTCACCGGAGATGACTTTCCCAATACAAAAGTTCACCGGAGATGACTTTCCCAATACAAAAGTTCACCGGGCATGACTTTCCCAATACAAAAGTTCACCGGAGATGACTTTTCCCATACAAAAGTTCACCGGAGATGACTTTCCCAATACAAAAGTTCACCGGAGATGACTTTTCCCATACAAAAGTTCACCGGAGATGACTTTTCCCATACAAAAGTTCACCGGAGATGACTTTCCCAATACAAAAGTTCACCGGAGATGACTTTCCCAATACAAAAGTTCACCGGGCACGAATTTCCCAATACAAAAGTTCACCGGAGATGAGTTTCCCAATATAAAAGTTCACCGGGCACGACTTTCCCAATACAAAAGTTCACCGGGCATGACTTTCCCAATACAAAAGTTCACCGGAGATGACTTTTCCCATACAAAAGTTCACTGGAGATGACTTTCCCAATACAAAAGTTCACCGGAGATGACTTTCCCAATACAAAAGTTCACCGGGCATGACTTTCCCAATACAAAAGTTCACCGGAGATGACTTTTCCCATACAAAAGTTCACCGGAGATGACTTTCCCAATACAAAAGTTCACCGGAGATGACTTTTCCCAATACAAAAGTTCACCGGGCACGACTTTCCCAATACAAAAGTTCACCGGGCATGACTTTCCCAATACAAAAGTTCACCGGAGATGACTTTTCCCATACAAAAGTTCACCGGAGATGACTTTCCCAATACAAAAGTTCACCGGAGATGACTTTTCCCATACAAAAGTTCACCGGAGATGACTTTCCCAATACAAAAGTTCACCGGGCATGACTTTCCCAATACAAAAGTTCACCGGAGATGACTTTTCCCATACAAAAGTTCACCGGAGATGACTTTCCCAATACAAAAGTTCACCGGAGATGACTTTTCCCATACAAAAGTTCACCGGAGATGACTTTCCCAATATAAAAGTTCACCGGGCATGACTTTCCCAATACAAAAGTTCACCGGAGATGACTTTCCCAATACAAAAGTTCACCGGGCATGACTTTCCCAATACAAAAGTTCACCGGAGATGACTTTCCCAATACAAAAGTTCACCGGGCATGACTTTCCCAATACAAAAGTTCACCGGAGATGAATTTCCCAATACAAAAGTTCACCGGAGATGACTTTCCCAATACAAAAGTTCACCGGAGATGACTTTTCCCATACAAAAGTTCACCGGAGATGACTTTTCCCATACAAAAGTTCACCGGGCATGACTTTCCCAATACAAAAGTTCACCGGAGATGACTTTCCCATACAAAAGTTCACCGGAGATGACTTTCCCAATACAAAAGTTCACCGGAGATGACTTTTCCCATACAAAAGTTCACCGGAGATGACTTTTCCCATACAAAAGTTCACCGGAGATGACTTTCCCAATACAAAAGTTCACCGGAGATGACTTTCCCAATACAAAAGTTCACCGGAGATGACTTTCCCAATACAAAAGTTCACCGGAGATGACTTTCCCAAAACAAAAGTTCACCGGGCATGACTTTCCCAATACAAAAGTTCACCGGAGATGACTTTTCCCATACAAAAGTTCACCGGCGATGACTTTCCCAATACAAAAGTTCACCGGAGATGACTTTCCCAATACAAAAGTTCACCGGGCATGACTTTCCCAATACAAAAGTTCACCGGAGATGACTTTTTCCATACAAAAGTTCACCGGAGATGACTTTCCCAATACAAAAGTTCACCGGAGATGACTTTTCCCATACAAAAGTTCACCGGAGATGACTTTCCCAATACAAAAGTTCACCGGAGATGACTTTCCCAATATAAAAGTTCACCGGGCATGACTTTCCCAATACAAAAGTTCACCGGAGATGACTTTCCCAATACAAAAGTTCACCGGGCATGACTTTCCCAATACAAAAGTTCACCGGAGATGACTTTCCCAATACAAAAGTTCACCGGGCATGACTTTCCCAATACAAAAGTTCACCGGAGATGAATTTCCCAATACAAAAGTTCACCGGAGATGACTTTCCCAATACAAAAGTTCACCGGAGATGACTTTTCCCATACAAAAGTTCACCGGAGATGACTTTTCCCATACAAAAGTTCACCGGGCATGACTTTCCCAATACAAAAGTTCACCGGAGATGACTTTCCCATACAAAAGTTCACCGGAGATGACTTTCCCAATACAAAAGTTCACCGGAGATGACTTTTCCCATACAAAAGTTCACCGGAGATGACTTTTCCCATACAAAAGTTCACCGGAGATGACTTTCCCAATACAAAAGTTCACCGGAGATGACTTTCCCAATACAAAAGTTCACCGGAGATGACTTTCCCAATACAAAAGTTCACCGGAGATGACTTTCCCAAAACAAAAGTTCACCGGGCATGACTTTCCCAATACAAAAGTTCACCGGAGATGACTTTTCCCATACAAAAGTTCACCGGCGATGACTTTCCCAATACAAAAGTTCACCGGAGATGACTTTTCCCATACAAAAGTTCACCGGAGATGACTTTTCCCATACAAAAGTTCACCGGAGATGACTTTCCCAATACAAAAGTTCACCGGAGATGACTTTCCCAATACAAAAGTTCACCGGAGATGACTTTTCCCATACAAAAGTTCACCGGAGATGACTTTTCCCATACAAAAGTTCACCGGAGATGACTTTTCCCATACAAAAGTTCAACGGAGATGACTTTCCCAATATAAAAGTTCACCGGGCATGACTTTCCCAATACAAAAGTTCACCGGAGATGACTTTTCCCATACAAAAGTTCACCGGAGATGACTTTTCCCATACAAAAGTTCACCGGAGATGACTTTCCCAATACAAAAGTTCACCGAAAATGACTTTCCCAATACAAAAGTTCACCGGAGATGACTTTTCCCATACAAAAGTTCACCGGAGATGACTTTTCCCATACAAAAGTTCACCGGAGATGACTTTCCCATACAAAAGTTCACCGGAGATGACTTTTCCCATACAAAAGTTCACCGGAGATGACTTTTCCCATACAAAAGTTCACCGGAGATGACTTTCCCAATACAAAAGTTCACCGGAGATGACTTTTCCCATACAAAAGTTCACCGGAGATGACTTTTCCCATACAAAAGTTCACCGGAGATGACTTTCCCAATACAAAAGTTCACCGGAGATGACTTTCCCAATACAAAAGTTCACCGGGCACGACTTTCCCAATACAAAAGTTCACCGGAGATGACTTTCCCAATACAAAAGTTCACCGGAGATGACTTTCCCAATACAAAAGTTCACCGGAGATGACTTTCCCAATACAAAAGTTCACCGGAGATGACTTTTCCCATACAAAAGTTCACCGGAGATGACTTTCCCAATACAAAAGTTCACCGGAGATGACTTTTCCCATACAAAAGTTCACCGGAGATGACTTTTCCCATACAAAAGTTCACCGGAGATGACTTTCCCAATACAAAAGTTCACCGGAGATGACTTTTCCCATACAAAAGTTCACCGGAGATGACTTTCCCAATATAAAAGTTCACCGGGCATGACTTTCCCAATACAAAAGTTCACCGGAGATGACTTTCCCAATACAAAAGTTCACCGGAGATGACTTTTCCCATACAAAAGTTCACCGGAGATGACTTTCCCAATACAAAAGTTCACCGGAGATGACTTTCCCAATACAAAAGTTCACCGGGCATGACTTTCCCAATACAAAAGTTCACCGGAGATGACTTTTCCCATACAAAAGTTCACCGGAGATGACTTTCCCAATACAAAAGTTCACCGGAGATGACTTTTCCCATACAAAAGTTCACCGGAGATGACTTTCCCAATACAAAAGTTCACCGGAGATGACTTTCCCAATATAAAAGTTCACCGGGCATGACTTTCCCAATACAAAAGTTCACAGGAGATGACTTTCCCAATACAAAAGTTCACCGGGCAAGACTTTCCCAATACAAAAGTTCACCGGAGATGACTTTCCCAATACAAAAGTTCACCGGGCATGACTTTCCCAATACAAAAGTTCACCGGAGATGACTTTCCCAATACAAAAGTTCACCGGAGATGACTTTCCTAATACAAAAGTTCACCGGAGATGACTTTTCCCATACAAAAGTTCACCGGAGATGACTTTTCCCATACAAAAGTTCACCGGGCATGACTTTCCCAATACAAAAGTTCACCGGAGATGACTTTCCCATACAAAAGTTCACCGGAGATGACTTTCCCAATACAAAAGTTCACCGGAGATGACTTTTCCCATACAAAAGTTCACCGGAGATGATTTTTCCCATACAAAAGTTCACCGGAGATGACTTTCCCAATACAAAAGTTCACCGGAGATGACTTTCCCAATACAAAAGTTCACCGGAGATGACTTTCCCAATACAAAAGTTCACCGGAGATGACTTTCCCAAAACAAAAGTTCACCGGGCATGACTTTCCCAATACAAAAGTTCACCGGAGATGACTTTTCCCATACAAAAGTTCACCGGAGATGACTTTCCCAATACAAAAGTTCACCGGAGATGACTTTTCCCATACAAAAGTTCACCGGAGATGACTTTTCCCATACAAAAGTTCACCGGAGATGACTTTCCCAATACAAAAGTTCACCGGAGATTACTTTCCCAATACAAAAGTTCACCGGAGATGACTTTTCCCATACAAAAGTTCACCGGAGATGACTTTTCCCATACAAAAGTTCACCGGAGATGACTTTTCCCATACAAAAGTTCACCGGAGATGACTTTCCCAATATAAAAGTTCACCGGGCATGACTTTCCCAATACAAAAGTTCACCGGAGATGACTTTTCCCATACAAAAGTTCACCGGAGATGACTTTTCCCATACAAAAGTTCACCGGAGATGACTTTCCCAATACAAAAGTTCACCGGAGATGACTTTCCCAATACAAAAGTTCACCGGAGATGACTTTTCCCATACAAAAGTTCACCGGAGATGACTTTTCCATACAAAAGTTCACCGGGCATGACTTTCCCATACAAAAGTTCACCGGAGATGACTTTTCCCATACAAAAGTTCACCGGAGATGACTTTTCCCATACAAAAGTTCACCGGAGATGACTTTCCCAATACAAAAGTTCACCGGAGATGACTTTTCCCATACAAAAGTTCACCGGAGATGACTTTTCCCATACAAAAGTTCACCGGAGATGACTTTCCCAATACAAAAGTTCACCGGAGATGACTTTCCCAATACAAAAGTTCACCGGGCACGACTTTCCCAATACAAAAGTTCACCGGAGATGACTTTCCCAATACAAAAGTTCACCGGAGATGACTTTCCCAATACAAAAGTTCACCGGAGATGACTTTCCCAATACAAAAGTTCACCGGAGATGACTTTTCCCATACAAAAGTTCACCGGAGATGACTTTCCCAATACAAAAGTTCACCGGAGATGACTTTTCCCATACAAAAGTTCACCGGAGATGACTTTTCCCATACAAAAGTTCACCGGAGATGACTTTCCCAATACAAAAGTTCACCGGAGATGACTTTTCCCATACAAAAGTTCACCGGAGATGACTTTCCCAATATAAAAGTTCACCGGGCATGACTTTCCCAATACAAAAGTTCACCGGAGATGACTTTCCCAATACAAAAGTTCACCGGAGATGACTTTTCCCATACAAAAGTTCACCGGAGATGACTTTCCCAATACAAAAGTTCACCGGAGATGACTTTCCCAATACAAAAGTTCACCGGGCATGACTTTCCCAATACAAAAGTTCACCGGAGATGACTTTTCCCATACAAAAGTTCACCGGAGATGACTTTCCCAATACAAAAGTTCACCGGAGATGACTTTTCCCATACAAAAGTTCACCGGAGATGACTTTCCCAATACAAAAGTTCACCGGAGATGACTTTCCCAATATAAAAGTTCACCGGGCATGACTTTCCCAATACAAAAGTTCACCGGAGATGACTTTCCCAATACAAAAGTTCACCGGGCATGACTTTCCCAATACAAAAGTTCACCGGAGATGACTTTCCCAATACAAAAGTTCACCGGGCATGACTTTCCCAATACAAAAGTTCACCGGAGATGACTTTCCCAATACAAAAGTTCACCGGAGATGACTTTCCCAATACAAAAGTTCACCGGAGATGACTTTTCCCATACAAAAGTTCACCGGAGATGACTTTTCCCATACAAAAGTTCACCGGGCATGACTTTCCCAATACAAAAGTTCACCGGAGATGACTTTCCCATACAAAAGTTCACCGGAGATGACTTTCCCAATACAAAAGTTCACCGGAGATGACTTTTCCCATACAAAAGTTCACCGGAGATGACTTTTCCCATACAAAAGTTCACCGGAGATGACTTTCCCAATACAAAAGTTCACCGGAGATGACTTTCCCAATACAAAAGTTCACCGGAGATGACTTTCCCAATTCAAAAGTTCACCGGAGATGACTTTCCCAAAACAAAAGTTCACCGGGCATGACTTTCCCAATACAAAAGTTCACCGGAGATGACTTTTCCCATACAAAAGTTCACCGGAGATGACTTTCCCAATACAAAAGTTCACCGGAGATGACTTTTCCCATACAAAAGTTCACCGGAGATGACTTTCCCAATACAAAAGTTCACCGGAGATGACTTTTCCCATACAAAAGTTCACCGGAGATGACTTTCCCAATACAAAAGTTCACCGGGCATGACTTTCCCAATACAAAAGTTCACCGGAGATGACTTTCCCAATACAAAAGTTCACCGGAGATGACTTTTCCCATACAAAAGTTCACCGGAGATGACTTTCCCAATACAAAAGTTCACCGGAGATGACTTTCCCAATACAAAAGTTCACCGGGCATGACTTTCCAATACAAAAGTTCACCGGAGATGACTTTTCCCATACAAAAGTTCACCGGAGATGACTTTCCCAATACAAAAGTTCACCGGAGATGACTTTTCCCATACAAAAGTTCACCGGAGATGACTTTCCCAATACAAAAGTTCACCGGAGATGACTTTTCCCATACAAAAGTTCACCGGAGATGACTTTTCCCATACAAAAGTTCACCGGGCATGACTTTCCCAATACAAAAGTTCACCGGAGATGACTTTTCCCATACAAAAGTTCACCGGAGATGACTTTTCCCATACAAAAGTTCACCGGAGATGACTTTCCCAATACAAAAGTTCACCGGAGATGACTTTCCCAAAACAAAAGTTCACCGGGCATGACTTTCCCAATACAAAAGTTCACCGGAGATGACTTTTCCATACAAAAGTTCACCGGAGATGACTTTTCCCATACAAAAGTTCACCGGAGATGACATTCCCAATACAAAAGTTCACCGGAGATGACTTTCCCAATACAAAAGTTCACCGGAGATGACTTTTCCCATACAAAAGTTCACCGGAGATGACTTTTCCCATACAAAAGTTCACCGGAGATGACTTTTCCCATACAAAAGTTCACCGGAGATGACTTTCCCAATATAAAAGTTCACCGGGCATGACTTTCCCAATACAAAAGTTCACCGGAGATGACTTTTCCCATACAAAAGTTCATCGGAGATGACTTTTCCCATACAAAAGTTCACCGGAGATGACTTTCCCAATACAAAAGTTCACCGGAGATGACTTTCCCAATACAAAAGTTCACCGGAGATGACTTTTCCCATACAAAAGTTCACCGGAGATGACTTTTCCCATACAAAAGTTCACCGGGCATGACTTTCCCATACAAAAGTTCACCGGAGATGACTTTTCCCATACAAAAGTTCACCGGAGATGACTTTTCCCATACAAAAGTTCACCGGAGATGACTTTTCCCATACAAAAGTTCACCGGAGATGACTTTCCCAATACAAAAGTTCACCGGAGATGACTTTCCCAATACAAAAGTTCACCGGGCACGACTTTCCCAATACAAAAGTTCACCGGAGATGACTTTCCCAATACAAAAGTTCACCGGAGATGACTTTCCCAATACAAAAGTTCACCGGAGATGACTTTCCCAATACAAAAGTTCACCGGAGATGACTTTTCCCATACAAAAGTTCACCGGAGATGACTTTCCCAATACAAAAGTTCACCGGAGATGACTTTTCCCATACAAAAGTTCACCGGAGATGACTTTTCCCATACAAAAGTTCACCGGAGATGACTTTCCCAATACAAAAGTTCACCGGAGATGACTTTTCCCATACAAAAGTTCACCGGAGATGACTTTCCCAATATAAAAGTTCACCGGGCATGACTTTCCCAATACAAAAGTTCACCGGAGATGACTTTCCCAATACAAAAGTTCACCGGAGATGACTTTTCCCATACAAAAGTTCACCGGAGATGACTTTCCCAATACAAAAGTTCACCGGAGATGACTTTTCCCATACAAAAGTTCACCGGAGATGACTTTCCCAATACAAAAGTTCACCGGAGATGACTTTTCCCATACAAAAGTTCACCGGAGATGACTTTCCCAATACAAAAGTTCACCGGAGATGACTTTCCCAATACAAAAGTTCACCGGGCATGACTTTTCCCATACAAAAGTTCACCGGAGATGACTTTCCCAATACAAAAGTTCACCGGAGATGACTTTTCCCATACAAAAGTTCACCGGAGATGACTTTTCCAATACAAAAGTTCACCGGAGATGACTTTCCCAATATAAAAGTTCACCGGGCATGACTTTCCCAATACAAAAGTTCACCGGAGATGACTTTCCCAATACAAAAGTTCACCGGAGATGACTTTCCCAATACAAAAGTTCACCGGGCATGACTTTCCCAATACAAAAGTTCACCGGAGATGACTTTCCCAATACAAAAGTTCACCGGAGATGACTTTTCCCATACAAAAGTTCACCGGAGATGACTTTCCCAATACAAAAGTTCACCGGAGATGACTTTTCCCATACAAAAGTTCACCGGAGATGACTTTCCCAATACAAAAGTTCACCGGAGATGACTTTCCCAATACAAAAGTTCACCGGAGATGACTTTTCCCATACAAAAGTTCACCGGTGATGACTTTCCCAATACAAAAGTTCACCGGAGATGACTTTTCCCATACAAAAGTTCACCGGAGATGACATTCAAATACAAAAGTTCACCGGAGATGACTTTTCCCATACAAAAGTTCACCGGAGATGACTTTCCCAATACAAAAGTTCACCGGAGATGACTTTTCCCATACAAAAGTTCACCGGAGATGACTTTCCCAATACAAAAGTTCACCGGAGATGACTTTCCCAATACAAAAGTTCACCGGAGATGACTTTCCCAATACAAAAGTTCACCGGAGATGACTTTCCCAATATAAAAGTTCACCGGGCATGACTATCCCAATACAAAAGTTCACCGGAGATGACTTTCCCAATACAAAAGTTCACCGGAGATGACTTTCCCAATACAAAAGTTCACCGGAGATGACTTTCCCAATACAAAAGTTCACCGGAGATGACTTTCCCAATACAAAAGTTCACCGGAGATGACTTTCCCAATACAAAAGTTCACCGGAGATGACTTTTCCCATACAAAAGTTCACCGGAGATGACTTTTCCCATACAAAAGTTCACCGGAGATGACTTTCCCAATACAAAAGTTCACCGGAGATGACTTTCCCAATATAAAAGTTCACCGGAGATGACTTTCCCAATACAAAAGTTCACCGGGCATGACTTTCCCAATACAAAAGTTCACCGGAGATGACTTTCCCAATATAAAAGTTCACCGGGCATGACTTTCCCAATACAAAAGTTCACCGGAGATGACTTTCCCAATACAAAAGTTCACCGGAGATGACTTTTCCCATACAAAAGTTCACCGGAGATGAATTTCCCAATACAAAAGTTCACCGGAGATGACTTTTCCCATACAAAAGTTCACCGGAGATGACTTTCCCAATACAAAAGTTCACCGGAGATGACTTTTCCTATACAAAAGTTCACCGGAGATGACTTTCCCAATACAAAAGTTCACCGGAGATGACTTTCCCAATACAAAAGTTCACCGGGCATGACTTTTCCCATACAAAAGTTCACCGGAGATGACTTTCCCAATACAAAAGTTCACCGGAGATGACTTTTCCCATACAAAAGTTCACCGGAGATGACTTTCCCAATACAAAAGTTCACCGGAGATGACTTTCCCAATATAAAAGTTCACCGGGCATGACTTTCCCAATACAAAAGTTCACCGGAGATGACTTTCCCAATACAAAAGTTCACCGGAGATGACTTTCCCAATACAAAAGTCCACCGGAGATGACTTTCCCAATACAAAAGTTCACCGGAGATGACTTTCCCAATACAAAAGTTCACCGGAGATGACTTTCCCAATACAAAAGTTCACCGGAGATGACTTTCCCAATACAAAAGTCCACCGGAGATGACTTTCCCAATACAAAAGTTCACCGGAGATGACTTTCCCAATACAAAAGTTCACCGGAGATGACTTTTCCCATACAAAAGTTCACCGGAGATGACTTTCCCAATACAAAAGTTCACCGGAGATGACTTTCCCAATACAAAAGTTCACCGGAGATGACTTTTCCCATACAAAAGTTCACCGGAGATGACTTTCCCAATACAAAAGTTCACCGGAGATGACTTTCCCAATACAAAAGTTCACCGGAGATGACTTTCCCAATACAAAAGTTCACCGGGCATGACTTTCCCAATACAAAAGTTCACCGGAGATGACTTTCCCAATACAAAAGTTCACCGGAGATGACTTTCCCAATACAAAAGTTCACCGGAGATGACTTTTCACATACAAAAGTTCACCGGAGATGACTTTTCCCATACAAAAGTTCACCGGAGATGACTTTCCCAATACAAAAGTTCACCGGAGATGACTTTTCCCATACAAAAGTTCACCGGAGATGACTTTCCCAATATAAAAGTTCACCGGGCATGACTTTCCCAATACAAAAGTTCACCGGAGATGACTTTCCCAATACAAAAGTTCACCGGAGATGACTTTTCCCATACAAAAGTTCACCGGAGATGACTTTCCCAATACAAAAGTTCACCGGAGATGACTTTTCCCATACAAAAGTTCACCGGAGATGACTTTCCCAATACAAAAGTTCACCGGAGATGACTTTTCCCATACAAAAGTTCACCGGAGATGACTTTCCCAATACAAAAGTTCACCGGAGATGACTTTCCCAATACAAAAGTTCACCGGGCATGACTTTTCCCATACAAAAGTTCACCGGAGATGACTTTCCCAATACAAAAGTTCACCGGAGATGACTTTTCCCATACAAAAGTTCACCGGAGATGACTTTCCCAATACAAAAGTTCACCGGAGATGACTTTCCCAATATAAAAGTTCACCGGGCATGACTTTCCCAATACAAAAGTTCACCGGAGATGACTTTCCCAATACAAAAGTTCACCGGAGATGACTTTCCCAATACAAAAGTTCACCGGGCATGACTTTCCCAATACAAAAGTTCACCGAAGATGACTTTCCCAATACAAAAGTTCACCGGAGATGACTTTCCCAATACAAAAGTTCACCGGAGATGACTTTTCCCATACAAAAGTTCACCGGAGATGACTTTCCCAATACAAAAGTTCACCGGAGATGACTTTTCCCATACAAAAGTTCACCGGAGATGACTTTCCCAATACAAAAGTTCACCGGAGATGACTTTCCCAATACAAAAGTTCACCGGAGATGATTTTTCCCATACAAAAGTTCACCGGAGATGACTTTCCCAATACAAAAGTTCACCGGAGATGACTTTTCCCATACAAAAGTTCACCGGAGATGACTTTCCCAATACAAAAGTTCACCGGAGATGACTTTTCCCATACAAAAGTTCACCGGAGATGACTTTCCCATACAAAAGTTCACCGGAGGTGACTTTCCCAATACAAAAGTTCACCGGAGATGACTTTTCCCATACAAAAGTTCACCGGAGATGACTTTCCCAATACAAAAGTTCACCGGAGATGACTTTCCCAATACAAAAGTTCACCGGAGATGACTTTCCCAATATAAAAGTTCACCGGGCATGACTTTCCCAATACAAAAGTTCACCGGAGATGACTTTCCCAATACAAAAGTTCACCGGAGATGACTTTCCCAATACAAAAGTTCACCGGAGATGACTTTCCCAATACAAAAGTTCACCAGAGATGACTTTCCCAATACAAAAGTTCACCGGAGATGACTTTCCCAATACAAAAGTTCACCGGAGATGACTTTTCCCATACAAAAGTTCACCGGAGATGACTTTTCCCATACAAAAGTTCACCGGAGATGACTTTCCCAATACAAAAGTTCACCGGAGATGACTTTCCCAATATAAAAGTTCACCGGAGATGACTTTCCCAATACAAAAGTTCACCGGGCATGACTTTCCCAATATAAAAGTTCACCGGAAATGATTTTCCCAATACAAAAGTTCACCGGAGATGACTTTTCCCATACAAAAGTTCACCGGAGATGACTTTCCCAATACAAAAGTTCACCGGAGATGACTTTCCCAATACAAAAGTTCACCGGAGATGACTTTCCCAATACAAAAGTTCACCGGAGATGACTTTTCCCATACAAAAGTTCACCGGAGATGACTTTTCCCATACAAAAGTTCACCGGAGATGACTTTCCCAATACAAAAGTTCACCGGAGATGACTTTCCCAATATAAAAGTTCACCGGAGATGACTTTCCCAATATAAAAGTTCACCGGAGATGACTTTCCCAATACAAAAGTTCACCGGAGATGACTTTCCCAATACAAAAGTTCACCGGAGATGACTTTTCCCATACAAAAGTTCACCGGAGATGACTTTCCCAATACAAAAGTTCACCGGAGATGACTTTTCCCATACAAAAGTTCACCGGAGATGACTTTCCCAATACAAAAGTTCACCGGAGATGACTTTTCCCATACAAAAGTTCACCGGAGATGACTTTTCCCATACAAAAGTTCACCGGAGATGACTTTCCCAATACAAAAGTTCACCGGAGATGACTTTCCCAATACAAAAGTTCACCGGAGATGACTTTTCCCATACAAAAGTTCACCGGAGATGACTTTCCCAATACAAAAGTTCACCGGAGATGACTTTTCCCATACAAAAGTTCACCGGAGATGACTTTTCCCATACAAAAGTTCACCGGAGATGACTTTTCCCATACAAAAGTTCACCGGGCATGACTTTCCCAATACAAAAGTTCACCGGGCATGACTTTCCCAATACAAAAGTTCACCGGAGATGACTTTCCCAATACAAAAGTTCACCGGAGATGACTTTCCCAATATAAAAGTTCACCGGGCATGACTTTCCCAATACAAAAGTTCACCGGGCACGACTTTCCCAATACAAAAGTTCACCGGGCATGACTTTCCCAATACAAAAGTTTACCGGAGATGACTTTCCCAATACAAAAGTTCACCGGAGATGACTTTTCCCATATAAAAGTTCACCGGGCACGACTTTCCCAATACAAAAGTTCACCGGAGATTATTTTTCCCAATATAAAAGTTCACCGGGCATGACTTTCCCAATACAAAAGTTCACCGGGCACGACTTTCCCAATACAAAAGTTCACCGGGCATGACTTTCCCAATACAAAAGTTCACCGGAGATGACTTTCCCAATACAAAAGTTCACCGGAGATGACTTTTCCCATACAAAAGTTCACCGGAGATGACTTTCCCAATACAAAAGTTCACCGGGCACGACTTTCCCAATACAAAAGTTCACCGGAGATGACTTTCCCAATACAAAAGTTCACCGGAGATGACTTTTCCCATACAAAAGTTCACCGGAGATGACTTTCCCAATACAAAAGTTCACCGGAGATGACTTTCCCAATACAAAAGTTCACCGGGCATGACTTTCCCAATACAAAAGTTCACCGGAGATGACTTTTCCCATACAAAAGTTCAACGGAGATGACTTTCCCAATACAAAAGTTCACCGGAGATGACTTTACCCATACAAAAGTTCACCGGAGATGACTTTCCCAATACAAAAGTTCACCGGAGATGACTTTTCCCATACAAAAGTTCACCGGGCATGACTTTTCCCATACAAAAGTTCACCGGGCACGACTTTCCCAATACAAAAGTTAACCGGGCATGACTTTCCCAATACAAAAGTTCACCGGAGATGACTTTTCCCATACAAAAGTTCACCGGAGATGACTTTTCCCATACAAAAGTTCACCGGGCATGACTTTCCCAATACAAAAGTTCACCGGGCATGACTTTCCCAATACAAAAGTTCACCGGAGATGACTTTTCCCATACAAAAGTTCACCGGAGATGACTTTCCTAATACAAAAGTTCACCGGAGATGACTTTTCCCAATACAAAATTTCACCGGAGATGACTTTTCCCATACAAAAGTTCACTGGAGATGACTTTCCCAATACAAAAGTTCACCGGAGATGACTTTCCCAATACAAAAGTTCACCGGAGATGACTTTCCCAATACAAAAGTTCACCGGAGATGACTTTTCCCATATAAAAGTTCACCGGGCACGACTTTCCCAATACAAAAGTTCACCGGAGATGATTTTTCCCAATATAAAAGTTCACCGGGCATGACTTTCCCAATACAAAAGTTCACCGGGCACGACTTTCCCAATACAAAAGTTCACCGGGCATGACTTTCCCAATACAAAAGTTCACCGGAGATGACTTTCCCAATACAAAAGTTCACCGGAGATGACTTTTCCCATACAAAAGTTCACCGGAGATGACTTTCCCAATACAAAAGTTCACCGGGCACGACTTTCCCAATACAAAAGTTCACCGGAGATGACTTTCCCAATACAAAAGTTCACCGGAGATGACTTTTCCCATACAAAAGTTCACCGGAGATGACTTTCCCAATACAAAAGTTCACCGAAGATGACTTTCCCAATACAAAAGTTCACCGGGCATGACTTTCCCAATACAAAAGTTCACCGGAGATGACTTTTCCCATACAAAAGTTCAACGGAGATGACTTTCCCAATACAAAAGTTCACCGGAGATGACTTTACCCATACAAAAGTTCACCGGAGATGACTTTCCCAATACAAAAGTTCACCGGAGATGACTTTTCCCATACAAAAGTTCACCGGGCATGACTTTTCCCATACAAAAGTTCACCGGGCACGACTTTCCCAATACAAAAGTTAACCGGGCATGACTTTCCCAATACAAAAGTTCACCGGAGATGACTTTCCCAATACAAAAGTTCACCGGAGATGACTTTTCCCATACAAAAGTTCACCGGAGATGACTTTCCCAATACAAAAGTTCACCGGAGATGACTTTTCCCATACAAAAGTTCACCGGAGATGACTTTCCCAATACAAAAGTTCACCGGAGATGACTTTTCCCATACAAAAGTTCACCGGAGATGACTTTCCCAATACAAAAGTTCACAGGAGATGACTTTCCCAATACAAAAGTTCACCGGGCATGACTTTCCCAATACAAAAGTTCACCGGAGATGACTTTCCCAATATAAAAGTTCACCGGGCATGACTTTTCCCATACAAAAGTTCACCGGAGATGACTTTCCCAATACAAAAGTTCACCGGAGATGACTTTTCCCATACAAAAGTTCACCGGAGATGACTTTTCCCATACAAAAGTTCACCGGAGATGACTTTCCCAATACAAAAGTTCACCGGAGATGACTTTCCCAATACAAAAGTTCACCGGAGATGACTTTCCCAATACAAAAGTTCACCGGAGATGACTTTCCCAATACAAAAGTTCACCGGGCATGACTTTCCCAATATAAAAGTTCACCGGGCATGACTTTCCCAATACAAAAGTTCACCGGAGATGACTTTTCCCATATAAAAGTTCACCGGGCACGACTTTCCCAATACAAAAGTTCACCGGAGATGACTTTCCCAATACAAAAGTTCACCGGAGATGACTTTCCCAATACAAAAGTTCACCGGAGATGACTTTCCCAATACAAAAGTTCACCGGAGATGACTTTCCCAATACAAAAGTTCACCGGAGATGACTTTCCCAATACAAAAGTTCACCGGAGATGACTTTTCCCATATAAAAGTTCACCGGGCACGACTTTCCCAATACAAAAGTTCACCGGAGATGACTTTCCCAATATAAAAGTTCACCGGGCATGACTTTCCCAATACAAAAGTTCACCGGGCACGACTTTCCCAATACAAAAGTTCACCAGAGATGACTTTCCCAATATAAAAGTTCACCGGGCATGACTTTCCCAATACAAAAGTTCACCGGAGATGACTTTCCCAATACAAAAGTTCACCGGAGATGACTTTCCCAATACAAAAGTTCACCGGAGATGACTTTTCCCATACAAAAGTCCACCGGAGATGACTTTCCCAATACAAAAGTTCACCGGAGATGACTTTTCCCATACAAAAGTTCACCGGAGATGACTTTCCCAATACAAAAGTTCACCGGAGATGACTTTCCCAATACAAAAGTTCACCGGAGATGACTTTCCCAATACAAAAGTTCACCGGAGATGACTTTTCCCATACAAAAGTTCACCGGAGATGACTTTCCCAATACAAAAGTTCACCGGAGATGACTTTCCCAATACAAAAGTTCACCGGAGATGACTTTCCCAATACAAAAGTTCACCGGAGATGACTTTCCCAATATAAAAGTTCACCGGAGATGACTTTCCCAATACAAAAGTTCACCGGGCATGACTTTCCCAATATAAAAGTTCACCGGAGATGACTTTCCCAATACAAAAGTTCACCGGAGATGACTTTTCCCATACAAAAGTTCACCGGAGATGACTTTTCCCATACAAAAGTTCACCGGAGATGACTTTTCCCATACAAAAGTTCACCGGAGATGACTTTCCCAATACAAAAGTTCACCGGAGATGACTTTCCCAATACAAAAGTTCACCGGAGATGACTTTTCCAATACAAAAGTTCACCGGAGATGACTTTCCCAATATAAAAGTTCACCGGAGATGACTTTCCCAATACAAAAGTTCACCGGGCATGACTTTCCCAATATAAAAGTTCACCGGAGATGACTTTCCCAATACAAAAGTTCACCGGAGAAGACTTTTCCCATACAAAAGTTCACCGGAGATGACTTTTCCCATACAAAAGTTCACCGGAGATGACTTTTCCCATACAAAAGTTCACCGGAGATGAATTTTCCCATACAAAAGTTCACCGGAGATGACTTTTCCCATACAAAAGTTCACCGGAGATGACTTTTCCCATACAAAAGTTCACCGGAGATGACTTTCCCAATACAAAAGTTCACCGGAGATGACTTTTCCCATACAAAAGTTCACCGGAGATGACTTTCCCAATACAAAAGTTCACCGGAGATGACTTTCCCAATACAAAAGTTCACCGGAGATGACTTTTCCCATACAAAAGTTCACCGGAGATGACTTTTCCCATACAAAAGTTCACCGGAGATGACTTTCCCAATACAAAAGTTCACCGGAGATGACTTTCCCAATACAAAAGTTCACCGGAGATGACTTTCCCAATACAAAAGTTCACCGGAAATGACTTTCCCAATACAAAAGTTCACCGGAGATGACTTTTCCCATACAAAAGTTCACCGGAGATGACTTTCCCAATACAAAAGTTCACCGGAGATGACTTTCCCAATACAAAAGTTCACCGGAGATGACTTTTCCCATACAAAAGTTCACCGGAGATGACTTTCCCAATACAAAAGTTCACCGGAGATGACTTTCCCAATACAAAAGTTCACCGGAGATGACTTTTCCCATACAAAAGTTCACCGGAGATGACTTTCCCAATACAAAGGTTCACCGGAGATGACTTTTCCCATACAAAAGTTCACCGGAGATGACTTTCCCAATACAAAAGTTCACCGGAGATGACTTTTCCCATACAAAAGTTCACAGGAGATGGCTTTTCCCATACAAAAGTTCACCGGAGATGACTTTTCCCATACAAAAGTTCACCGGGCATGACTTTCCCAATACAAAAGTTCACCGGGCATGACTTTCCCAATACAAAAGTTCACCGGAGATGACTTTCCCAATACAAAAGTTCACCGGAGATGACTTTCCCAATATAAAAGTTCACCGGGCATGACTTTCCCAATACAAAAGTTCACCGGGCACGACTTTCCCAATACAAAAGTTCACCGGAGATGACTTTTCCCATACAAAAGTTCACCGGAGATGACTTTCCCAATACAAAAGTTCACCGGAGATGACTTTTCCCAATACAAAAGTTCACCGGAGATGACTTTCCCAATATAAAAGTTCACCGGAGATGACTTTCCCAATACAAAAGTTCACCGGGCATGACTTTCCCAATACAAAAGTTCACCGGAGATGACTTTCCCAATATAAAAGTTCACCGGGCATGACTTTCCCAATACAAAAGTTCACCGGGCATGACTTTCCCAATACAAAAGTTCACCGGAGATGACTTTCCCAATACAAAAGTTCACCGGAGATGACTTTCCCAATATAAAAGTTCACCGGGCATGACTTTCCCAATACAAAAGTTCACCGGGCACGACTTTCCCAATACAAAAGTTCACCGGAGATGACTTTTCCCATACAAAAGTTCACCGGAGATGACTTTCCCAATACAAAAGTTCACCGGAGATGACTTTTCCCATACAAAAGTTCACCGGAGATGACTTTCCCAATACAAAAGTTCACCGGGCACGACTTTCCCAATACAAAAGTTCACCGGAGATGACTTTCCCAATACAAAAGTTCACCGGAGATGACTTTCCCAATACAAAAGTTCACCGGAGATGACTTTCCCAATACAAAAGTTCACCGGAGATGACTTTTCCCATACAAAAGTTCACCGGAGATGACTTTCCCAATACAAAAGTTCACCGGAGATGACTTTTCCCATACAAAAGTTCACCGGAGATGACTTTTCCCATACAAAAGTTCACCGGAGATGACTTTCCCAATACAAAAGTTCACCGGAGATGACTTTTCCCATACAAAAGTTCACCGGAGATGACTTTCCCAATATAAAAGTTCACCGGGCATGACTTTCCCAATACAAAAGTTCACCGGAGATGACTTTCCCAATACAAAAGTTCACCGGAGATGACTTTTCCCATACAAAAGTTCACCGGAGATGACTTTCCCAATACAAAAGTTCACCGGAGATGACTTTCCCAATACAAAAGTTCACCGGGCATGACTTTCCCAATACAAAAGTTCACCGGAGATGACTTTTCCCATACAAAAGTTCACCGGAGATGACTTTCCCAATACAAAAGTTCACCGGAGATGACTTTTCCCATACAAAAGTTCACCGGAGATGACTTTCCCAATACAAAGTTCACCGGAGATGACTTTCCCAATATAAAAGTTCACCGGGCATGACTTTCCCAATACAAAAGTTCACCGGAGATGACTTTCCCAATACAAAAGTTCACCGGGCATGACTTTCCCAATACAAAAGTTCACCGGAGATGACTTTCCCAATACAAAAGTTCACCGGGCATGACTTTCCCAATACAAAAGTTCACCGGAGATGACTTTCCCAATACAAAAGTTCACCGGAGATGACTTTCCTAATACAAAAGTTCACCGGAGATGACTTTTCCCATACAAAAGTTCACCGGAGATGACTTTTCCCATACAAAAGTTCACCGGGCATGACTTTCCCAATACAAAAGTTCACCGGAGATGACTTTCCCATACAAAAGTTCACCGGAGATGACTTTCCCAATACAAAAGTTCACCGGAGATGACTTTTCCCATACAAAAGTTCACCGGAGATGACTTTTCCCATACAAAAGTTCACCGGAGATGACTTTCCCAATACAAAAGTTCACCGGAGATGACTTTCCCAATACAAAAGTTCACCGGAGATGACTTTCCCAATACAAAAGTTCACCGGAGATGACTTTTCCCATACAAAAGTTCACCGGAGATGACATTCAAAATACAAAAGTTCACCGGAGATGACTTTTCCCATACAAAAGTTCACCGGAGATGACTTTTCCCATACAAAAGTTCACCGGAGATGACTTTCCCAATACAAAAGTTCACCGGAGATGACTTTTCCCATACAAAAGTTCACCGGAGATGACTTTCCCAATACAAAAGTTCACCGGAGATGACTTTCCCAATACAAAAGTTCACCGGAGATGACTTTTCCCATACAAAAGTTCACCGGAGATGACATTCAAAATACAAAAGTTCACCGGAGATGACTTTTCCCATACAAAAGTTCACCGGAGATGACTTTTCCCATACAAAAGTTCACCGGAGATGACTTTCCCAATACAAAAGTTCACCGGAGATGACTTTTCCCATACAAAAGTTCACCGGAGATGACTTTCCCAATACAAAAGTTCACCGGAGATGACTTTCCCAATACAAAAGTTCACCGGAGATGACTTTTCCCATACAAAAGTTCACCGGAGATGACTTTCCCAATACAAAAGTTCACCGGAGATGACTTTCCCAATACAAAAGTTCACCGGAGATGACTTTTCCCATACAAAAGTTCACCGGAGATGACATTCAAAATACAAAAGTTCACCGGAGATGACTTTTCCCATACAAAAGTTCACCGGAGATGACTTTTCCCATACAAAAGTTCACCGGAGATGACTTTCCCAATACAAAAGTTCACCGGAGATGACTTTTCCCATACAAAAGTTCACCGGAGATGACTTTCCCAATACAAAAGTTCACCGGAGATGACTTTCCCAATACAAAAGTTCACCGGAGATGACTTTCCCAATACAAAAGTTCACCGGAGATGACTTTCCCAATATAAAAGTTCACCGGGCATGACTTTCCCAATACAAAAGTTCACCGGAGATGACTTTCCCAATACAAAAGTTCACCGGAGATGACTTTCCCAATACAAAAGTTCACCGGAGATGACTTTCCCAATACAAAAGTTCACCGGAGATGACTTTCCCAATACAAAAGTTCACCGGAGATGACTTTCCCAATACAAAAGTTCACCGGAGATGACTTTTCCCATACAAAAGTTCACCGGAGATGGCTTTTCCCATACAAAAGTTCACCGGAGATGACTTTCCCAATACAAAAGTTCACCGGAGATGACTTTCCCAATATAAAAGTTCACCGGAGATGACTTTCCCAATACAAAAGTTCACCGGGCATGACTTTCCCAATACAAAAGTTCACCGGAGATGACTTTCCCAATATAAAAGTTCACCGGGCATGACTTTCCCAATACAAAAGTTCACCGGAGATGACTTTCCCAATACAAAAGTTCACCGGAGATGACTTTTCCCATAAAAAGTTCACCGGAGATGAATTTCCCAATACAAAAGTTCACCGGAGATGACTTTTCCCATACAAAAGTTCACCGGAGATGACTTTCCCAATACAAAAGTTCACCGGAGATGACTTTTCCTATACAAAAGTTCACCGGAGATGACTTTCCCAATACAAAAGTTCACCGGAGATGACTTTCCCAATACAAAAGTTCACCGGGCATGACTTTTCCCATACAAAAGTTCACCGGAGATGACTTTCCCAATACAAAAGTTCACCGGAGATGACTTTTCCCATACAAAAGTTCACCGGAGATGACTTTCCCAATACAAAAGTTCACCGGAGATGACTTTCCCAATATAAAAGTTCACCGGGCATGACTTTCCCAATACAAAAGTTCACCGGAGATGACTTTCCCAATACAAAAGTTCACCGGAGATGACTTTCCCAATACAAAAGTCCACCGGAGATGACTTTCCCAATACAAAAGTTCACCGGAGATGACTTTCCCAATACAAAAGTTCACCGGAGATGACTTTCCCAATACAAAAGTTCACCGGAGATGACTTTCCCAATACAAAAGTCCACCGGAGATGACTTTCCCAATACAAAAGTTCACCGGAGATGACTTTCCCAATACAAAAGTTCACCGGAGATGACTTTTCCCATACAAAAGTTCACCGGAGATGACTTTTCCCATACAAAAGTTCACCGGAGATGACTTTCCCAATACAAAAGTTCACCGGAGATGACTTTCCCAATACAAAAGTTCACCGGGCATGACTTTTCCCATACAAAAGTTCACCGGAGATGACTTTCCCAATACAAAAGTTCACCGGAGATGACTTTCCCAATACAAAAGTTCACCGGAGATGACTTTCCCAATACAAAAGTTCACCGGAGATGACTTTCCCAATATAAAAGTTCACCGGAGATGACTTTCCCAATACAAAAGTTCACCGGGCATGACTTTCCCAATATAAAAGTTCACCGGAGATGACTTTCCCAATACAAAAGTTCACCGGAGATGACTTTTCCCATACAAAAGTTCACCGGAGATGACTTTTCCCATACAAAAGTTCACCGGAGATGACTTTTCCCATACAAAAGTTCACCGGAGATGACTTTCCCAATACAAAAGTTCACCGGAGATGACTTTCCCAATACAAAAGTTCACCGGAGATGACTTTTCCAATACAAAAGTTCACCGGAGATGACTTTCCCAATATAAAAGTTCACCGGAGATGACTTTCCCAATACAAAAGTTCACCGGGCATGACTTTCCCAATATAAAAGTTCACCGGAGATGACTTTCCCAATACAAAAGTTCACCGGAGAAGACTTTTCCCATACAAAAGTTCACCGGAGATGACTTTTCCCATACAAAAGTTCACCGGAGATGACTTTTCCCATACAAAAGTTCACCGGAGATGAATTTTCCCATACAAAAGTTCACCGGAGATGACTTTTCCCATACAAAAGTTCACCGGAGATGACTTTTCCCATACAAAAGTTCACCGGAGATGACTTTCCCAATACAAAAGTTCACCGGAGATGACTTTTCCCATACAAAAGTTCACCGGAGATGACTTTCCCAATACAAAAGTTCACCGGAGATGACTTTCCCAATACAAAAGTTCACCGGAGATGACTTTTCCCATACAAAAGTTCACCGGAGATGACTTTTCCCATACAAAAGTTCACCGGAGATGACTTTCCCAATACAAAAGTTCACCGGAGATGACTTTCCCAATACAAAAGTTCACCGGAGATGACTTTCCCAATACAAAAGTTCACCGGAAATGACTTTCCCAATACAAAAGTTCACCGGAGATGACTTTTCCCATACAAAAGTTCACCGGAGATGACTTTCCCAATACAAAAGTTCACCGGAGATGACTTTCCCAATACAAAAGTTCACCGGAGATGACTTTTCCCATACAAAAGTTCACCGGAGATGACTTTCCCAATACAAAAGTTCACCGGAGATGACTTTCCCAATACAAAAGTTCACCGGAGATGACTTTTCCCATACAAAAGTTCACCGGAGATGACTTTCCCAATACAAAGGTTCACCGGAGATGACTTTTCCCATACAAAAGTTCACCGGAGATGACTTTCCCAATACAAAAGTTCACCGGAGATGACTTTTCCCATACAAAAGTTCACCGGAGATGACTTTTCCCATACAAAAGTTCACCGGAGATGACTTTTCCCATACAAAAGTTCACCGGGCATGACTTTCCCAATACAAAAGTTCACCGGGCATGACTTTCCCAATACAAAAGTTCACCGGAGATGACTTTCCCAATACAAAAGTTCACCGGAGATGACTTTCCCAATATAAAAGTTCACCGGGCATGACTTTCCCAATACAAAAGTTCACCGGGCACGACTTTCCCAATACAAAAGTTCACCGGAGATGACTTTTCCCATACAAAAGTTCACCGGAGATGACTTTCCCAATACAAAAGTTCACCGGAGATGACTTTTCCCAATACAAAAGTTCACCGGAGATGACTTTCCCAATATAAAAGTTCACCGGAGATGACTTTCCCAATACAAAAGTTCACCGGGCATGACTTTCCCAATACAAAAGTTCACCGGAGATGACTTTCCCAATATAAAAGTTCACCGGGCATGACTTTCCCAATACAAAAGTTCACCGGGCATGACTTTCCCAATACAAAAGTTCACCGGAGATGACTTTCCCAATACAAAAGTTCACCGGAGATGACTTTCCCAATATAAAAGTTCACCGGGCATGACTTTCCCAATACAAAAGTTCACCGGGCACGACTTTCCCAATACAAAAGTTCACCGGAGATGACTTTTCCCATACAAAAGTTCACCGGAGATGACTTTCCCAATACAAAATTCACCGGAGATGACTTTTCCCATACAAAAGTTCACCGGAGATGACTTTCCCAATACAAAAGTTCACCGGGCACGACTTTCCCAATACAAAAGTTCACCGGAGATGACTTTCCCAATACAAAAGTTCACCGGAGATGACTTTCCCAATACAAAAGTTCACCGGAGATGACTTTCCCAATACAAAAGTTCACCGGAGATGACTTTTCCCATACAAAAGTTCACCGGAGATGACTTTCCCAATACAAAAGTTCACCGGAGATGACTTTTCCCATACAAAAGTTCACCGGAGATGACTTTTCCCATACAAAAGTTCACCGGAGATGACTTTCCCAATACAAAAGTTCACCGGAGATGACTTTTCCCATACAAAAGTTCACCGGAGATGACTTTCCCAATATAAAAGTTCACCGGGCATTTCCCAATACAAAAGTTCACCGGAGATGACTTTCCCAATACAAAAGTTCACCGGAGATGACTTTTCCCATACAAAAGTTCACCGGAGATGACTTTCCCAATACAAAAGTTCACCGGAGATGACTTTCCCAATACAAAAGTTCACCGGGCATGACTTTCCCAATACAAAAGTTCACCGGAGATGACTTTTCCCATACAAAAGTTCACCGGAGATGACTTTCCCAATACAAAAGTTCACCGGAGATGACTTTTCCCATACAAAAGTTCACCGGAGATGACTTTCCCAATACAAAAGTTCACCGGAGATGACTTTCCCAATATAAAAGTTCACCGGGCATGACTTTCCCAATACAAAAGTTCACCGGAGATGACTTTTCCCAATACAAAAGTTCACCGGACATGACTTTCCAAATACAAAAGGTTCACCGGAGATGACTTTCCCAATACAAAAGTTCACCGGGCATGACTTTCCCAATACAAAAGTTCACCGGAGATGACTTTCCCAATACAAAAGTTCACCGGAGATGACTTTCCCAATACAAAAGTTCACCGGAGATGACTTTTCCCAATACAAAAGTTCACCGGAGATGACTTTTCCCATACAAAAGTTCACCGGGCATGACTTTCCCAATACAAAAGTTCACCGGAGATGACTTTCCCATACAAAAGTTCACCGGAGATGACTTTCCCAATACAAAAGTTCACCGGAGATGACTTTTCCCATACAAAAGTTCACCGGAGATGACTTTTCCCATACAAAAGTTCACCGGAGATGACTTTCCCAATACAAAAGTTCACCGGAGATGACTTTCCCAATACAAAAGTTCACCGGAGATGACTTTCCCAATACAAAAGTTCACCGGAGATGACTTTTCCCATACAAAAGTTCACCGGAGATGACATTCCAAATACAAAAGTTCACCGGAGATGACTTTTCCCATACAAAAGTTCACCGGAGATGACTTTTCCCATACAAAAGTTCACCGGAGATGACTTTCCCAATACAAAAGTTCACCGGAGATGACTTTTCCCATACAAAAGTTCACCGGAGATGACTTTCCCAATACAAAAGTTCACCGGAGATGACTTTCCCAATACAAAAGTTCACCGGAGATGACTTTTCCCATACAAAAGTTCACCGGAGATGACATTCAAAATACAAAAGTTCACCGGAGATGACTTTTCCCATACAAAAGTTCACCGGAGATGACTTTTCCCATACAAAAGTTCACCGGAGATGACTTTCCCAATACAAAAGTTCACCGGAGATGACTTTTCCCATACAAAAGTTCACCGGAGATGACTTTCCCAATACAAAAGTTCACCGGAGATGACTTTCCCAATACAAAAGTTCACCGGAGATGACTTTTCCCATACAAAAGTTCACCGGAGATGACTTTCCCAATGCAAAAGTTCACCGGAGATGACTTTCCCAATACAAAAGTTCACCGGAGATGACTTTTCCCATACAAAAGTTCACCGGAGATGACATTCCAAATACAAAAGTTCACCGGAGATGACTTTTCCCATACAAAAGTTCACCGGAGATGACTTTTCCCATACAAAAGTTCACCGGAGATGACTTTCCCAATACAAAAGTTCACCGGAGATGACTTTTCCCATACAAAAGTTCACCGGAGATGACTTTCCCAATACAAAAGTTCACCGGAGATGACTTTCCCAATACAAAAGTTCACCGGAGATGACTTTCCCAATACAAAAGTTCACCGGAGATGACTTTCCCAATATAAAAGTTCACCGGGCATGACTTTCCCAATACAAAAGTTCACCGGAGATGACTTTCCCAATACAAAAATTCACCGGAGATGACTTTCCCAATACAAAAGTTCACCGGAGATGACTTTCCCAATACAAAAGTTCACCGGAGATGACTTTCCCAATACAAAAGTTCACCGGAGATGACTTTCCCAATACAAAAGTTCACCGGAGATGACTTTTCCCATACAAAAGTTCACCGGAGATGACTTTTCCCATACAAAAGTTCACCGGAGATGACTTTCCCAATACAAAAGTTCACCGGAGATGACTTTCCCAATATAAAAGTTCACCGGAGATGACTTTCCCAATACAAAAGTTCACCGGGCATGACTTTCCCAATACAAAAGTTCACCGGAGATGACTTTCCCAATATAAAAGTTCACCGGGCATGACTTTCCCAATACAAAAGTTCACCGGAGATGACTTTCCCAATTGACTTTCCCAATACAAAAGTTCACCGGAGATGACTTTTCCCATACAAAAGTTCACCGGAGATGAATTTCCCAATACAAAAGTTCACCGGAGATGACTTTTCCCATACAAAGTTCACCGGAGATGACTTTCCCAATACAAAAGTTCACCGGAGATGACTTTCCTATACAAAAGTTCACCGGAGATGACTTTCCCAATACAAAAGTTCACCGGAGATGACTTTTCCCAATACAAAAGTTCACCGGGGATGACTTTTCCCAATACAAAAGTTCACCGAGATGACTTTCCCAATACAAAAGTTCACCGGAGATGACTTTCCCATACAAAAGTTCACCGGAGATGACTTTCCCAATACAAAAGTTCACCGGAGATGACTTTCCCAATACAAAAGTTCACCGGAGATGACTTTCCCAATACAAAAGTTCACCGGAGATGACTTTCCCAATACAAAGTTCACCGGAGATGACTTTCCCAATACAAAAGTTCACCGGAGATGACTTTCCCAATACAAAAGTTCACCGGAGATGACTTTCCCAATACAAAAGTTCACCGGAGATGACTTTCCCAATACAAAAGTTCACCGGAGATGACTTTTCCCAATACAAAAGTCCACCGGAGATGACTTTCCCAATACAAAAGTTCACCGGAGATGACTTTCCCAATACAAAAGTTCACCGGAGATGACTTTCCCATACAAAAGTTCACCGGAGATGACTTTTCCCATACAAAAGTTCACCGGAGATGACTTTCCCAATACAAAAGTTCACCGGAGATGACTTTCCCAATACAAAAGTTCACCGGAGATGACTTTCCCAATACAAAAGTTCACCGGGCATGACTTTCCCAATACAAAAGTTCACCGGAGATGACTTTCCCAATATAAAAGTTCACCGGGCATGACTTTCCCAATACAAAAGTTCACCGGAGATGACTTTCCCAATACAAAAGTTCACCGGAGATGACTTTCCCAATACAAAAGTTCACCGGAGATGACTTTCCCAATACAAAAGTTCACCGGAGATGACTTTTCCCATACAAAAGTTCACCGGAGATGACTTTCCCAATACAAAAGTTCACCGGAGATGACTTTTCCATACAAAAGTTCACCGGAGATGACTTTCCCAATACAAAAGTTCACCGGAGATGACTTTCCCAATACAAAAGTTCACCGGGCATGACTTTTCCCATACAAAAGTTCACCGGAGATGACTTTTCCCATACAAAAGTTCACCGGAGATGACTTTTCCATACAAAAGTTCACCGGAGATGACTTTCCCAATACAAAAGTTCACCGGAGATGACTTTCCCAATATAAAAGTTCACCGGGCATGACTTTCCCATACAAAAGTTCACCGGAGATGACTTTCCCAATACAAAAGTTCACCGGAGATGACTTTCCCAATACAAAAGTTCACCGGAGATGACTTTCCCAATACAAAAGTTCACCGGAGATGACTTTCCCAATACAAAAGTTCACCGGAGATGACTTTCCCAATACAAAAGTTCACCGGAGATGACTTTCCCATACAAAAGTTCACCGGAGATGACTTTCCCAATACAAAAGTTCACCGGAGATGACTTTCCCAATACAAAAGTTCACCGGAGATGACTTTCCCAATACAAAAGTTCACCGGAGATGACTTTCCCAATACAAAAGTTCACCGGAGATGACTTTCCCAATACAAAAGTTCACCGGAGATGACTTTTCCCATACAAAAGTTCACCGGAGATGACTTTCCCAATACAAAAGTTCACCGGAGATGACTTTCCCAATACAAAAGTTCACCGGAGATGACTGTCCCAATACAAAAGTTCACCGGGCATGACTTTCCCAATACAAAAGTTCACCGGAGATGACTTTCCCAATACAAAAGTTCACCGGAGATGACTTTCCCAATACAAAAGTTCACCGGAGATGACTTTTCACATACAAAAGTTCACCGGAGATGACTTTTCCCATACAAAAGTTCACCGGAGATGACTTTCCCAATACAAAAGTTCACCGGAGATGACTTTTCCCATACAAAAGTTCACCGGAGATGACTTTCCCAATATAAAAGTTCACCGGGCATGACTTTCCCAATACAAAAGTTCACCGGAGATGACTTTCCCAATACAAAAGTTCACCGGAGATGACTTTTCCCATACAAAAGTTCACCGGAGATGACTTTCCCAATACAAAAGTTCACCGGAGATGACTTTTCCCATACAAAAGTTCACCGGAGATGACTTTCCCAATACAAAAGTTCACCGGAGATGACTTTTCCCATACAAAAGTTCACCGGAGATGACTTTCCCAATACAAAAGTTCACCGGAGATGACTTTCCCAATACAAAAGTTCACCGGGCATGACTTTTCCCATACAAAAGTTCACCGGAGATGACTTTCCCAATACAAAAGTTCACCGGAGATGACTTTTCCCATACAAAAGTTCACCGGAGATGACTTTCCCAATACAAAAGTTCACCGGAGATGACTTTCCCAATATAAAAGTTCACCGGGCATGACTTTCCCAATACAAAAGTTCACCGGAGATGACTTTCCCAATACAAAAGTTCACCGGAGATGACTTTCCCAATACAAAAGTTCACCGGCATGACTTTCCCAATACAAAAGTTCACCGGAGATGACTTTCCCAATACAAAAGTTCACCGGAGATGACTTTCCCAATACAAAAGTTCACCGGAGATGACTTTTCCCATACAAAAGTTCACCGGAGATGACTTTCCCGATACAAAAGTTCACCGGAGATGACTTTTCCCATACAAAAGTTCACCGGAGATGACTTTCCCAATACAAAAGTTCACCGGAGATGACTTTCCCAATACAAAAGTTCACCGGAGATGACTTTTCCCATACAAAAGTTCACCGGAGATGACTTTCCCAATACAAAAGTTCACCGGAGATGACTTTTCCCATACAAAAGTTCACCGGAGATGACTTTCCCAATACAAAAGTTCACCGGAGATGACTTTTCCCATACAAAAGTTCACCGGAGATGACTTTTCCCATACAAAAGTTCACCGGAGATGACTTTCCCAATACAAAAGTTCACCGGAGATGACTTTTCCCATACAAAAGTTCACCGGAGATGACTTTCCCAATACAAAAGTTCACCGGAGATGACTTTCCCAATACAAAAGTTCACCGGAGATGACTTTCCCAATATAAAAGTTCACCGGGCATGACTTTCCCAATACAAAAGTTCACCGGAGATGACTTTCCCAATACAAAAGTTCACCGGAGATGACTTTCCCAATACAAAAGTTCACCGGAGATGACTTTCCCAATACAAAAGTTCACCGGAGATGACTTTCCCAATACAAAAGTTCACCGGAGATGACTTTCCCAATACAAAAGTTCACCGGAGATGACTTTTCCCATACAAAAGTTCACCGGAGATGACTTTTCCCATACAAAAGTTCACCGGAGATGACTTTCCCAATACAAAAGTTCACCGGAGATGACTTTCCCAATATAAAAGTTCACCGGAGATGACTTTCCCAATACAAAAGTTCACCGGGCATGACTTTCCCAATATAAAAGTTCACCGGAGATGACTTTCCCATACAAAAGTTCACCGGAGATGACTTTTCCCATACAAAAGTTCACCGGAGATGACTTTCCCAATACAAAAGTTCACCGGAGATGACTTTCCCAATACAAAAGTTCACCGGAGATGACTTTCCCAATACAAAAGTTCACCGGAGATGACTTTCCCAATATAAAAGTTCACCGGGCATGACTTTCCCAATACAAAAGTTCACCGGAGATGACTTTCCCAATACAAAAGTTCACCGGAGATGACTTTCCCAATACAAAAGTTCACCGGAGATGACTTTCCCAATACAAAAGTTCACCGGAGATGACTTTCCCAATACAAAAGTTCACCGGAGATGACTTTCCCAATACAAAAGTTCACCGGAGATGACTTTTCCCATACAAAAGTTCACCGGAGATGACTTTTCCCATACAAAAGTTCACCGGAGATGACTTTCCCAATACAAAAGTTCACCGGAGATGACTTTCCCAATATAAAAGTTCACCGGAGATGACTTTCCCAATACAAAAGTTCACCGGGCATGACTTTCCCAATATAAAAGTTCACCGGAGATGACTTTCCCAATACAAAAGTTCACCGGAGATGACTTTTCCCATACAAAATTCACCGGAGATGACTTTCCCAATACAAAAGTTCACCGGAGATGACTTTCCCAATACAAAAGTTCACCGGAGATGACTTTCCCAATACAAAAGTTCACCGGAGATGACTTTTCCCATACAAAAGTTCACCGGAGATGACTTTTCCCATACAAAAGTTCACCGGAGATGACTTTCCCAATACAAAAGTTCACCGGAGATGACTTTTCCCATACAAAAGTTCACCGGAGATGACTTTCCCAATACAAAAGTTCACCGGAGATGACTTTCCCAATACAAAAGTTCACCGGAGATGACTTTTCCCATACAAAAGTTCACCGGAGATGACTTTCCCAATATAAAAGTTCACCGGGCATGACTTTCCCAATACAAAAGTTCACCGGAGATGACTTTCCCAATACAAAAGTTCACCGGAGATGACTTTCCCATACAAAAGTTCACCGGAGATGACTTTCCCAATACAAAAGTTCACCGGGCATGACTTTCCCAAAACAAAAGTTCACCGGGCATGACTTTCCCAATACAAAAGTTCACCGGAGATGACTTTTCCCATACAAAAGTTCACCGGAGATGACTTTTCCCATACAAAAGTTCACCGGAGATGACTTTTCCCATACAAAAGTTCACCGGAGATGACATTCAAAATACAAAAGTTCACCGGAGATGACTTTTCCCATACAAAAGTTCACCGGAGATGACTTTTCCCATACAAAAGTTCACCGGAGATGACTTTCCCAATACAAAAGTTCACCGGAGATGACTTTTCCCATACAAAAGTTCACCGGAGATGACTTTCCCAATACAAAAGTTCACCGGACATGACTTTCCCAATACAAAAGTTCACCGGAGATGACTTTTCCCATACAAAAGTTCACCGGAGATGACTTTCCCAATACAAAAGTTCAACGGAGATGACTTTCCCAATACAAAAGTTCACCGGAGATGACTTTCCCATACAAAAGTTCACCGGAGATGACATTCAAATACAAAAGTTCACCGGAGATGACTTTTCCCATACAAAAGTTCACCGGAGATGACTTTTCCCATACAAAAGTTCACCGGAGATGACTTTCCCAATACAAAAGTTCACCGGAGATGACTTTTCCCATACAAAAGTTCACCGGAGATGACTTTCCCAATACAAAAGTTCACCGGAGATGACTTTCCCAATACAAAAGTTCACCGGAGATGACTTTCCCAATACAAAAGTTCACCGGAGATGACTTTCCCAATATAAAAGTTCACCGGGCATGACTTTCCCAATACAAAAGTTCACCGGAGATGACTTTCCCAATACAAAAGTTCACCGGAGATGACTTTCCCAATACAAAAGTTCACCGGAGATGACTTTCCCAATACAAAAGTTCACCGGAGATGACTTTCCCAATACAAAAGTTCACCGGAGATGACTTTCCCAATACAAAAGTTCACCGGAGATGACTTTTCCCATACAAAAGTTCACCGGAGATGACTTTCCCAATACAAAAGTTCACCGGGCATGACTTTCCCAATACAAAAGTTCACCGGAGATGACTTTTCCCATACAAAAGTTCACCGGAGATGACATTCAAAATACAAAAGTTCACCGGAGATGACTTTTCCCATACAAAAGTTCACCGGAGATGACTTTTCCCATACAAAATTTCACCGGAGATGACTTTCCCAATACAAAAGTTCACCGGAGATGACTTTTCCCATACAAAAGTTCACCGGAGATGACTTTCCCAATACAAAAGTTCACCGGAGATGACTTTCCCAATACAAAAGTTCACCGGAGATGACTTTTCCCATACAAAAGTTCACCGGAGATGACATTCAAAATACAAAAGTTCACCGGAGATGACTTTTCCCATACAAAAGTTCACCGGAGATGACTTTTCCCATACAAAAGTTCACCGGAGATGACTTTCCCAATACAAAAGTTCACCGGAGATGACTTTTCCCATACAAAAGTTCACCGGAGATGACTTTCCCAATACAAAAGTTCACCGGAGATGACTTTCCCAATACAAAAGTTCACCGGAGATGACTTTCCCATACAAAAGTTCACCGGAGATGACTTTCCCAATACAAAAGTTCACCGGAGATGACTTTCCCAATACAAAAGTTCACCGGAGATGACTTTTCCCATACAAAAGTTCACCGGAGATGACATTCAAAATACAAAAGTTCACCGGAGATGACTTTTCCCATACAAAAGTTCACCGGAGATGACTTTTCCCATACAAAAGTTCACCGGAGATGACTTTCCCAATACAAAAGTTCACCGGAGATGACTTTTCCCATACAAAAGTTCACCGGAGATGACTTTCCCAATACAAAAGTTCACCGGAGATGACTTTCCCAATACAAAAGTTCACCGGAGATGACTTTCCCAATACAAAAGTTCACCGGAGATGACTTTCCCAATATAAAAGTTCACCGGGCATGACTTTCCCAATACAAAAGTTCACCGGAGATGACTTTCCCAATACAAAAGTTCACCGGAGATGACTTTCCCAATACAAAAGTTCACCGGAGATGACTTTCCCAATACAAAAGTTCACCGGAGATGACTTTCCCAATACAAAAGTTCACCGGAGATGACTTTCCCAATACAAAAGTTCACCGGAGATGACTTTTCCCATACAAAAGTTCACCGGAGATGACTTTTCCCATACAAAAGTTCACCGGAGATGACTTTCCCAATACAAAAGTTCACCGGAGATGACTTTCCCAATATAAAAGTTCACCGGAGATGACTTTCCCAATACAAAAGTTCACCGGGCATGACTTTCCCAATACAAAAGTTCACCGGAGATGACTTTCCCAATATAAAAGTTCACCGGGCATGACTTTCCCAATACAAAAGTTCACCGGAGATGACTTTCCCAATACAAAAGTTCACCGGAGATGACTTTTCCCATACAAAAGTTCACCGGAGATGAATTTCCCAATACAAAAGTTCACCGGAGATGACTTTTCCCATACAAAAGTTCACCGGAGATGACTTTCCCAATACAAAAGTTCACCGGAGATGACTTTTCCTATACAAAAGTTCACCGGAGATGACTTTCCCAATACAAAAGTTCACCGGAGATGACTTTCCCAATACAAAAGTTCACCGGGCATGACTTTTCCCATACAAAAGTTCACCGGAGATGACTTTCCCAATACAAAAGTTCACCGGAGATGACTTTTCCCATACAAAAGTTCACCGGAGATGACTTTCCCAATACAAAAGTTCACCGGAGATGACTTTCCCAATATAAAAGTTCACCGGGCATGACTTTCCCAATACAAAAGTTCACCGGAGATGACTTTCCCAATACAAAAGTTCACCGGAGATGACTTTCCCAATACAAAAGTCCACCGGAGATGACTTTCCCAATACAAAAGTTCACCGGAGATGACTTTCCCAATACAAAAGTTCACCGGAGATGACTTTCCCAATACAAAAGTTCACCGGAGATGACTTTCCCAATACAAAAGTCCACCGGAGATGACTTTCCCAATACAAAAGTTCACCGGAGATGACTTTCCCAATACAAAAGTTCACCGGAGATGACTTTTCCCATACAAAAGTTCACCGGAGATGACTTTTCCCATACAAAAGTTCACCGGAGATGACTTTCCCAATACAAAAGTTCACCGGAGATGACTTTCCCAATATAAAAGTTCACCGGAGATGACTTTCCCAATACAAAAGTTCACCGGGCATGACTTTCCCAATACAAAAGTTCACCGGAGATGACTTTCCCAATATAAAAGTTCACCGGGCATGACTTTCCCAATACAAAAGTTCACCGGAGATGACTTTCCCAATACAAAAGTTCACCGGAGATGACTTTTCCCATACAAAAGTTCACCGGAGATGAATTTCCCAATACAAAAGTTCACCGGAGATGACTTTTCCCATACAAAAGTTCACCGGAGATGACTTTCCCAATACAAAAGTTCACCGGAGATGACTTTTCCTATACAAAAGTTCACCGGAGATGACTTTCCCAATACAAAAGTTCACCGGAGATGACTTTCCCAATACAAAAGTTCACCGGGCATGACTTTTCCCATACAAAAGTTCACCGGAGATGACTTTCCCAATACAAAAGTTCACCGGAGATGACTTTTCCCATACAAAAGTTCACCGGAGATGACTTTCCCAATACAAAAGTTCACCGGAGATGACTTTCCCAATATAAAAGTTCACCGGGCATGACTTTCCCAATACAAAAGTTCACCGGAGATGACTTTCCCAACACAAAAGTTCACCGGAGATGACTTTCCCAATACAAAAGTCCACCGGAGATGACTTTCCCAATACAAAAGTTCACCGGAGATGACTTTCCCAATACAAAAGTTCACCGGAGATGACTTTCCCAATACAAAAGTTCACCGGAGATGACTTTCCCAATACAAAAGTCCACCGGAGATGACTTTCCCAATACAAAAGTTCACCGGAGATGACTTTCCCAATACAAAAGTTCACCGGAGATGACTTTTCCCATACAAAAGTTCACCGGAGATGACTTTCCCAATACAAAAGTTCACCGGAGATGACTTTCCCAATACAAAAGTTCACCGGAGATGACTTTTCCCATACAAAAGTTCACCGGAGATGACTTTCCCAATACAAAAGTTCACCGGAGATGACTTTCCCAATACAAAAGTTCACCGGAGATGACTTTCCCAATACAAAAGTTCACCGGGCATGACTTTCCCAATACAAAAGTTCACCGGAGATGACTTTCCCAATACAAAAGTTCACCGGAGATGACTTTCCCAATACAAAAGTTCACCGGAGATGACTTTTCACATACAAAAGTTCACCGGAGATGACTTTTCCCATACAAAAGTTCACCGGAGATGACTTTCCCAATACAAAAGTTCACCGGAGATGACTTTTCCCATACAAAAGTTCACCGGAGATGACTTTCCCAATATAAAAGTTCACCGGGCATGACTTTCCCAATACAAAAGTTCACCGGAGATGACTTTCCCAATACAAAAGTTCACCGGAGATGACTTTTCCCATACAAAAGTTCACCGGAGATGACTTTCCCAATACAAAAGTTCACCGGAGATGACTTTTCCCATACAAAAGTTCACCGGAGATGACTTTCCCAATACAAAAGTTCACCGGAGATGACTTTTCCCATACAAAAGTTCACCGGAGATGACTTTCCCAATACAAAAGTTCACCGGAGATGACTTTCCCAATACAAAAGTTCACCGGGCATGACTTTTCCCATACAAAAGTTCACCGGAGATGACTTTCCCAATACAAAAGTTCACCGGAGATGACTTTTCCCATACAAAAGTTCACCGGAGATGACTTTCCCAATACAAAAGTTCACCGGAGATGACTTTCCCAATATAAAAGTTCACCGGGCATGACTTTCCCAATACAAAAGTTCACCGGAGATGACTTTCCCAATACAAAAGTTCACCGGAGATGACTTTCCCAATACAAAAGTTCACCGGGCATGACTTTCCCAATACAAAAGTTCACCGGAGATGACTTTCCCAATACAAAAGTTCACCGGAGATGACTTTCCCAATACAAAAGTTCACCGGAGATGACTTTTCCCATACAAAAGTTCACCGGAGATGACTTTCCCAATACAAAAGTTCACCGGAGATGACTTTTCCCATACAAAAGTTCACCGGAGATGACTTTCCCAATACAAAAGTTCACCGGAGATGACTTTCCCAATACAAAAGTTCACCGGAGATGACTTTTCCCATACAAAAGTTCACCGGAGATGACTTTCCCAATACAAAAGTTCACCGGAGATGACTTTTCCCATACAAAAGTTCACCGGAGATGACTTTCCCAATACAAAAGTTCACCGGAGATGACTTTCCCAATATAAAAGTTCACCGGGCATGACTTTCCCAATACAAAAGTTCACCGGAGATGACTTTCCCAATACAAAAGTTAACCGGAGATGACTTTCCCAATATAAACGTTCATCGGGCATGACTTTCCCAATACAAAAGTTCACCGGAGATGACTTTCCCAATATAAAAGTTCACCGGGCATGACTTTCCCAATACAAAAGTTCACCGGAGATGACTTTCCCAATACAAAAGTTCACCGGAGATGACTTTCCCAATACAAAAGTTCACCGGAGATGACTTTCCCAATACAAAAGTTCACCGGAGATGACTTTCCCAATACAAAAGTTCACCGGAGATGACTTTCCCAATACAAAAGTTCACCGGAGATGACTTTTCCCATACAAAAGTTCACCGGAGATGACTTTTCCCATACAAAAGTTCACCGGAGATGACTTTCCCAATACAAAAGTTCACCGGAGATGACTTTCCCAATATAAAAGTTCACCGGAGATGACTTTCCCAATACAAAAGTTCACCGGGCATGACTTTCCCAATATAAAAGTTCACCGGAGATGACTTTCCCAATACAAAAGTTCACCGGAGATGACTTTTCCCATACAAAAGTTCACCGGAGATGACTTTCCCAATACAAAAGTTCACCGGAGATGACTTTCCCAATACAAAAGTTCACCGGAGATGACTTTCCCAATACAAAAGTTCACCGGAGATGACTTTCCCAATATAAAAGTTCACCGGGCATGACTTTCCCAATACAAAAGTTCACCGGAGATGACTTTCCCAATACAAAAGTTCACCGGAGATGACTTTCCCAATACAAAAGTTCACCGGAGATGACTTTCCCAATACAAAAGTTCACCGGAGATGACTTTCCCAATACAAAAGTTCACCGGAGATGACTTTCCCAATACAAAAGTTCACCGGAGATGACTTTTCCCATACAAAAGTTCACCGGAGATGACTTTTCCCATACAAAAGTTCACCGGAGATGACTTTCCCAATACAAAAGTTCACCGGAGATGACTTTCCCAATATAAAAGTTCACCGGATATGACTTTCCCAATACAAAAGTTCACCGGGCATGACTTTCCCAATATAAAAGTTCACCGGAGATGACTTTCCCAATACAAAAGTTCACCGGAGATGACTTTTCCCATACAAAAGTTCACCGGAGATGACTTTCCCAATACAAAAGTTCACCGGAGATGACTTTCCCAATACAAAAGTTCACCGGAGATGACTTTCCCAATACAAAAGTTCACCGGAGATGACTTTTCCCATACAAAAGTTCACCGGAGATGACTTTTCCCATACAAAAGTTCACCGGAGATGACTTTCCCAATACAAAAGTTCACCGGAGATGACTTTTCCCATACAAAAGTTCACCGGAGATGACTTTCCCAATACAAAAGTTCACCGGAGATGACTTTCCCAATACAAAAGTTCACCGGAGATGACTTTTCCCATACAAAAGTTCACCGGAGATGACTTTCCCAATATAAAAGTTCACCGGGCATGACTTTCCCAATACAAAAGTTCACCGGAGATGACTTTCCCAATACAAAAGTTCACCGGAGATGACTTTTCCCATACAAAAGTTCACCGGAGATGACTTTCCCAATACAAAAGTTCAGCGGAGATGACTTTCCCAATACAAAAGTTCACCGGGCATGACTTTCCCAAAACAAAAGTTCACCGGGCATGACTTTCCCAATACAAAAGTTCACCGGACATGACTTTTCCCATACAAAAGTTCACCGGAGATGACTTTCCCAATACAAAAGTTCACCGGAGATGACTTTTCCCATACAAAAGTTCACCGGAGATGACTTTCCCAATACAAAAGTTCACCGGGCACGACTTTCCCAATACAAAAGTTCACCGGAGATGACTTTCCCAATACAAAAGTTCACCGGAGATGACTTTCCCAATACAAAAGTTCACCGGAGATGACTTTCCCAATACAAAAGTTCACCGGAGATGACTTTTCCCATACAAAAGTTCACCGGAGATGACTTTCCCAATACAAAAGTTCACCGGAGATGACTTTTCCCATACAAAAGTTCACCGGAGATGACTTTTCCCATACAAAAGTTCACCGGAGATGACTTTCCCAATACAAAAGTTCACCGGAGATGACTTTTCCCATACAAAAGTTCACCGGAGATGACTTTCCCAATATAAAAGTTCACCGGGCATGACTTTCCCAATACAAAAGTTCACCGGAGATGACTTTCCCAATACAAAAGTTCACCGGAGATGACTTTTCCCATACAAAAGTTCACCGGAGATGACTTTCCCAATACAAAAGTTCACCGGAGATGACTTTCCCAATACAAAAGTTCACCGGGCATGACTTTCCCAATACAAAAGTTCACCGGAGATGACTTTTCCCATACAAAAGTTCACCGGAGATGACTTTCCCAATACAAAAGTTCACCGGAGATGACTTTTCCCATACAAAAGTTCACCGGAGATGACTTTCCCAATACAAAAGTTCACCGGAGATGACTTTCCCAATATAAAAGTTCACCGGGCATGACTTTCCCAATACAAAAGTTCACCGGAGATGACTTTCCCAATACAAAAGTTCACCGGGCATGACTTTCCCAATACAAAAGTTCACCGGAGATGACTTTCCCAATACAAAAGTTCACCGGGCATGACTTTCCCAATACAAAAGTTCACCGGAGATGACTTTCCCAATACAAAAGTTCACCGGAGATGACTTTCCTAATACAAAAGTTCACCGGAGATGACTTTTCCCATACAAAAGTTCACCGGAGATGACTTTTCCCATACAAAAGTTCACCGGGCATGACTTTCCCAATACAAAAGTTCACCGGAGATGACTTTCCCATACAAAAGTTCACCGGAGATGACTTTCCCAATACAAAAGTTCACCGGAGATGACTTTTCCCATACAAAAGTTCACCGGAGATGACTTTTCCCATACAAAAGTTCACCGGAGATGACTTTCCCAATACAAAAGTTCACCGGAGATGACTTTCCCAATACAAAAGTTCACCGGAGATGACTTTCCCAATACAAAAGTTCACCGGAGATGACTTTTCCCATACAAAAGTTCACCGGAGATGACATTCAAAATACAAAAGTTCACCGGAGATGACTTTTCCCATACAAAAGTTCACCGGAGATGACTTTTCCCATACAAAAGTTCACCGGAGATGACTTTCCCAATACAAAAGTTCACCGGAGATGACTTTTCCCATACAAAAGTTCACCGGAGATGACTTTCCCAATACAAAAGTTCACCGGAGATGACTTTCCCAATACAAAAGTTCACCGGAGATGACTTTTCCCATACAAAAGTTCACCGGAGATGACATTCAAAATACAAAAGTTCACCGGAGATGACTTTTCCCATACAAAAGTTCACCGGAGATGACTTTTCCCATACAAAAGTTCACCGGAGATGACTTTCCCAATACAAAAGTTCACCGGAGATGACTTTTCCCATACAAAAGTTCACCGGAGATGACTTTCCCAATACAAAAGTTCACCGGAGATGACTTTCCCAATACAAAAGTTCACCGGAGATGACTTTTCCCATACAAAAGTTCACCGGAGATGACTTTCCCAATACAAAAGTTCACCGGAGATGACTTTCCCAATACAAAAGTTCACCGGAGATGACTTTTCCCATACAAAAGTTCACCGGAGATGACATTCAAAATACAAAAGTTCACCGGAGATGACTTTTCCCATACAAAAGTTCACCGGAGATGACTTTTCCCATACAAAAGTTCACCGGAGATGACTTTCCCAATACAAAAGTTCACCGGAGATGACTTTTCCCATACAAAAGTTCACCGGAGATGACTTTCCCAATACAAAAGTTCACCGGAGATGACTTTCCCAATACAAAAGTTCACCGGAGATGACTTTCCCAATACAAAAGTTCACCGGAGATGACTTTCCCAATATAAAAGTTCACCGGGCATGACTTTCCCAATACAAAAGTTCACCGGAGATGACTTTCCCAATACAAAAGTTCACCGGAGATGACTTTCCCAATACAAAAGTTCACCGGAGATGACTTTCTTAATACAAAAGTTCACCGGAGATGACTTTCCCAATACAAAAGTTCACCGGAGATGACTTTCCCAATACAAAAGTTCACCGGAGATGACTTTTCCCATACAAAAGTTCACCGGAGATGACTTTTCCCATACAAAAGTTCACCGGAGATGACTTTCCCAATACAAAAGTTCACCGGAGATGACTTTCCCAATATAAAAGTTCACCGGAGATGACTTTCCCAATACAAAAGTTCACCGGGCATGACTTTCCCAATACAAAAGTTCACCGGAGATGACTTTCCCAATATAAAAGTTCACCGGGCATGACTTTCCCAATACAAAAGTTCACCGGAGATGACTTTCCCAATACAAAAGTTCACCGGAGATGACTTTTCCCATACAAAAGTTCACCGGAGATGAATTTCCCAATACAAAAGTTCACCGGAGATGACTTTTCCCATACAAAAGTTCACCGGAGATGACTTTCCCAATACAAAAGTTCACCGGAGATGACTTTTCCTATACAAAAGTTCACCGGAGATGACTTTCCCAATACAAAAGTTCACCGGAGATGACTTTCCCAATACAAAAGTTCACCGGGCATGACTTTTCCCATACAAAAGTTCACCGGAGATGACTTTCCCAATACAAAAGTTCACCAGAGATGACTTTTCCCATACAAAAGTTCACCGGAGATGACTTTCCCAATACAAAAGTTCACCGGAGATGACTTTCCCAATATAAAAGTTCACCGGGCATGACTTTCCCAATACAAAAGTTCACCGGAGATGACTTTCCCAATACAAAAGTTCACCGGAGATGACTTTCCCAATACAAAAGTCCACCGGAGATGACTTTCCCAATACAAAAGTTCACCGGAGATGACTTTCCCAATACAAAAGTTCACCGGAGATGACTTTCCCAATACAAAAGTTCACCGGAGATGACTTTCCCAATACAAAAGTCCACCGGAGATGACTTTCCCAATACAAAAGTTCACCGGAGATGACTTTCCCAATACAAAAGTTCACCGGAGATGACTTTTCCCATACAAAAGTTCACCGGAGATGACTTTCCCAATACAAAAGTTCACCGGAGATGACTTTCCCAATACAAAAGTTCACCGGAGATGACTTTTCCCATACAAAAGTTCACCGGAGATGACTTTCCAATACAAAAGTTCACCGGAGATGACTTTCCCAATACAAAAGTTCACCGGAGATGACTTTCCCAATACAAAAGTTCACCGGGCATGACTTTCCCAATACAAAAGTTCACCGGAGATGACTTTCCCAATACAAAAGTTCACCGGAGATGACTTTCCCAATACAAAAGTTCACCGGAGATGACTTTTCACATACAAAAGTTCACCGGAGATGACTTTTCCCATACAAAAGTTCACCGGAGATGACTTTCCCAATACAAAAGTTCACCGGAGTTGACTTTTCCCATACAAAAGTTCACCGGAGATGACTTTCCCAATACAAAAGTTCACCGGAGATGACTTTTCCCATACAAAAGTTCACCGGAGATGACTTTCCCAATACAAAAGTTCACCGGAGATGACTTTCCCAATACAAAAGTTCACCGGGCATGACTTTCCCAATACAAAAGTTCACCGGAGATGACTTTTCCCATACAAAAGTTCACCGGAGATGACTTTCCCAATACAAAAGTTCACCGGAGATGACTTTTCCCATACAAAAGTTCACCGGAGATGACTTTCCCAATACAAAAGTTCACCGGAGATGACTTTCCCAATATAAAAGTTCACCGGGCATGACTTTCCCAATACAAAAGTTCACCGGAGATGACTTTCCCAATACAAAAGTTCACCGGGCATGACTTTCCCAATACAAAAGTTCACCGGAGATGACTTTCCCAATACAAAAGTTCACCGGGCATGACTTTCCCAATACAAAAGTTCACCGGAGATGACTTTCCCAATACAAAAGTTCACCGGAGATGACTTTCCTAATACAAAAGTTCACCGGAGATGACTTTTCCCATACAAAAGTTCACCGGAGATGACTTTTCCCATACAAAAGTTCACCGGGCATGACTTTCCCAATACAAAAGTTCACCGGAGATGACTTTCCCATACAAAAGTTCACCGGAGATGACTTTCCCAATACAAAAGTTCACCGGAGATGACTTTTCCCATACAAAAGTTCACCGGAGATGACTTTTCCCATACAAAAGTTCACCGGAGATGACTTTCCCAATACAAAAGTTCACCGGAGATGACTTTCCCAATACAAAAGTTCACCGGAGATGACTTTCCCAATACAAAAGTTCACCGGAGATGACTTTTCCCATACAAAAGTTCACCGGAGATGACATTCAAAATACAAAAGTTCACCGGAGATGACTTTTCCCATACAAAAGTTCACCGGAGATGACTTTTCCCATACAAAAGTTCACCGGAGATGACTTTCCCAATACAAAAGTTCACCGGAGATGACTTTTCCCATACAAAAGTTCACCGGAGATGACTTTCCCAATACAAAAGTTCACCGGAGATGACTTTCCCAATACAAAAGTTCACCGGAGATGACTTTTCCCATACAAAAGTTCACCGGAGATGACATTCAAAATACAAAAGTTCACCGGAGATGACTTTTCCCATACAAAAGTTCACCGGAGATGACTTTTCCCATACAAAAGTTCACCGGAGATGACTTTCCCAATACAAAAGTTCACCGGAGATGACTTTTCCCATACAAAAGTTCACCGGAGATGACTTTCCCAATACAAAAGTTCACCGGAGATGACTTTCCCAATACAAAAGTTCACCGGAGATGACTTTTCCCATACAAAAGTTCACCGGAGATGACTTTCCCAATACAAAAGTTCACCGGAGATGACTTTCCCAATACAAAAGTTCACCGGAGATGACTTTTCCCATACAAAAGTTCACCGGAGATGACTTTCCCAATACAAAAGTTCACCGGAGATGACTTTTCCCATACAAAAGTTCACCGGAGATGACTTTCCCAATACAAAAGTTCACCGGAGATGACTTTCCCAATACAAAAGTTCACCGGGCATGACTTTTCCCATACAAAAGTTCACCGGAGATGACTTTCCCAATACAAAAGTTCACCGGAGATGACTTTTCCCATACAAAAGTTCACCGGAGATGACTTTCCCAATACAAAAGTTCACCGGAGATGACTTTCCCAATATAAAAGTTCACCGGGCATGACTTTCCCAATACAAAAGTTCACCGGAGATGACTTTCCCAATACAAAAGTTCACCGGAGATGACTTTCCCAATACAAAAGTTCACCGGGCATGACTTTCCCAATACAAAAGTTCACCGGAGATGACTTTCCCAATACAAAAGTTCACCGGAGATGACTTTCCCAATACAAAAGTTCACCGGAGATGACTTTTCCCATACAAAAGTTCACCGGAGATGACTTTCCCAATACAAAAGTTCACCGGAGATGACTTTTCCCATACAAAAGTTCACCGGAGATGACTTTCCCAATACAAAAGTTCACCGGAGATGACTTTCCCAATACAAAAGTTCACCGGAGATGACTTTTCCCATACAAAAGTTCACCGGAGATGACTTTCCCAATACAAAAGTTCACCGGAGATGACTTTTCCCATACAAAAGTTCACCGGAGATGACTTTCCCAATACAAAAGTTCACCGGAGATGACTTTTCCCATACAAAAGTTCACCGGAGATGACTTTTCCCATACAAAAGTTCACCGGAGATGACTTTCCCAATACAAAAGTTCACCGGAGATGACTTTTCCCATACAAAAGTTCACCGGAGATGACTTTCCCAATACAAAAGTTCACCGGAGATGACTTTCCCAATACAAAAGTTCACCGGAGATGACTTTCCCAATATAAAAGTTCACCGGGCATGACTTTCCCAATACAAAAGTTCACCGGAGATGACTTTCCCAATACAAAAGTTCACCGGAGATGACTTTCCCAATACAAAAGTTCACCGGAGATGACTTTCCCAATACAAAAGTTCACCGGAGATGACTTTCCCAATACAAAAGTTCACCGGAGATGACTTTCCCAATACAAAAGTTCACCGGAGATGACTTTTCCCATACAAAAGTTCACCGGAGATGACTTTTCCCATACAAAAGTTCACCGGAGATGACTTTCCCAATACAAAAGTTCACCGGAGATGACTTTCCCAATATAAAAGTTCACCGGAGATGACTTTCCCAATACAAAAGTTCACCGGGCATGACTTTCCCAATATAAAAGTTCACCGGAGATGACTTTCCCAATACAAAAGTTCACCGGAGATGACTTTTCCCATACAAAAGTTCACCGGAGATGACTTTCCCAATACAAAAGTTCACCGGAGATGACTTTCCCAATACAAAAGTTCACCGGAGATGACTTTCCCAATACAAAAGTTCACCGGAGATGACTTTTCCCATACAAAAGTTCACCGGAGATGACTTTTCCCATACAAAAGTTCACCGGAGATGACTTTCCCAATACAAAAGTTCACCGGAGATGACTTTCCCAATATAAAAGTTCACCGGAGATGACTTTCCCAATACAAAAGTTCACCGGGCATGACTTTCCCAATATAAAAGTTCACCGGAGATGACTTTCCCAATACAAAAGTTCACCGGAGATGACTTTTCCCATACAAAAGTTCACCGGAGATGACTTTCCCAATACAAAAGTTCACCGGAGATGACTTTTCCCATACAAAAGTTCACCGGAGATGACTTTCCCAATACAAAAGTTCACCGGAGATGACTTTTCCCATACAAAAGTTCACCGGAGATGACTTTTCCCATACAAAAGTTCACCGGAGATGACTTTCCCAATACAACAGTTCACCGGAGATGACTTTCCCAATACAAAAGTTCACCGGAGATGACTTTTCCCATACAAAAGTTCACCGGAGATGACTTTCCCAATACAAAAGTTCACCGGAGATGACTTTTCCCATACAAAAGTTCACCGGAGATGACTTTTCCCATACAAAAGTTCACCGGAGATGACTTTTCCCATACAAAAGTTCACCGGGCATGACTTTCCCAATACAAAAGTTCACCGGGCATGACTTTCCCAATACAAAAGTTCACCGGAGATGACTTTCCCAATACAAAAGTTCACCGGAGATGACTTTCCCAATATAAAAGTTCACCGGGCATGACTTTCCCAATACAAAAGTTCACCGGGCACGACTTTCCCAATACAAAAGTTCACCGGAGATGACTTTTCCCATACAAAAGTTCACCGGAGATGACTTTCCCAATACAAAAGTTCACCGGAGATGACTTTTCCCATACAAAAGTTCACCGGAGATGACTTTCCCAATACAAAAGTTCACCGGAGATGACTTTTCCTATACAAAAGTTCACCGGAGATGACTTTCCCAATACAAAAGTTCACCGGAGACGACTTTCCCAATACAAAAGTTCACCGGAGATGACTTTTCCCATACAAAAGTTCACCGGAGATGACTTTCCCAATACAAAAGTTCACCGGAGATGACTTTTCCAATACAAAAGTTCACCGGAGATGACTTTCCCAATACAAAAGTTCACCGGAGATGACTTTCCCAATATAAAAGTTCACCGGGCATGACTTTCCCAATACAAAAGTTCTCCGGGCACGACTTTCCCAATACAAAAGTTCAGCGGAGATGACTTTCCCAATACAAAAGTTCACCGGGCATGACTTTCCCAAAACAAAAGTTCACCGGGCATGACTTTCCCAATACAAAAGTTCACCGGACATGACTTTTCCCATACAAAAGTTCACCGGAGATGACTTTCCCAATACAAAAGTTCACCGGAGATGACTTTCCCAATACAAAAGTTCACCGGGCATGACTTTCCCAAAACAAAAGTTCACCGGGCATGACTTTCCCAATACAAAAGTTCACCGGAGATGACTTTCCCAATACAAAAGTTCACCGGAGATGACTTTTCCCATACAAAAGTTCACCGGAGATGACTTTCCCAATACAAAAGTTCACCGGAGATGACTTTCCCAATACAAAAGTTCACCGGGCATGACTTTCCCAATACAAAAGTTCACCGGAGATGACTTTCCCAATACAAAAGTTCACCGGGCATGACTTTCCCAAAACAAAAGTTCACCGGAGATGACTTTCCCAATACAAAAGTTCACCGGAGATGACTTTTCCCATACAAAAGTTCACCGGAGATGACTTTCCCAATACAAAAGTTCACCGGAGATGACTTTTCCCATACAAAAGTTCACCGGAGTTGACTTTCCCAATACAAAAGTTCACCGGAGATGACTTTTCCCATACAAAAGTTCACCGGAGATGACTTTCCCAATACAAAAGTTCACCGGAGATGACTTTTCCCATACAAAAGTTCACCGGAGATGACTTTCCCAATACAAAAGTTCACCGGAGATGACTTTTCCCATACAAAAGTTCACCGGAGATGACTTTTCCCATACAAAAGATCACCGGAGATGACTTTTCCCATACAAAAGTTCACCGGAGATGACTTTCCCAATACAAAAGTTCACCGGGCATGACTTTCCCAATACAAAAGTTCACCGGAGATGACTTTTCCCATACAAAAGTTCACCGGAGATGACTTTCCCAATACAAAAGTTCACCGGAGATGACTTTTCCCATACAAAAGTTCACCGGAGATGACTTTCCCAATACAAAAGTTCACCGGAGATGACTTTTCCCATACAAAAGTTCACCGGAGATGACTTTCCCAATACAAAAGTTCACCGGAGATGACTTTTCCCATACAAAAGTTCACCGGAGATGACTTTCCCAATACAAAAGTTCACCGGAGATGACTTTCCCAATACAAAAGTTCACCGGAGATGACTTTTCCCATACAAAAGTTCACCGGAGATGACTTTCCCAATACAAAAGTTCACCGGAGATGACTTTTCCCATACAAAAGTTCACCGGAGATGACTTTCCCAATACAAAAGTTCACCGAAGATGACTTTCCCAATACAAAAGTTCACCGGAGATGACTTTCCCAATACAAAAGTTCACCGGGCATGACTTTCCCAATACAAAAGTTCACCGGAGATGACTTTTCCCATACAAAAGTTCACCGGAGATGACTTTCCCAATACAAAAGTTCACCGGAGATGACTTTTCCCATACAAAAGTTCACCGGAGATGACTTTCCCAATACAAAAGTTCACCGGGGATGACTTTTCCCATACAAAAGTTCACCGGAGATGACTTTCCCAATACAAAAGTTCACCGGAGATGACTTTCCCAATACAAAAGTTCACCGGAGATGACTTTTCCCATACAAAAGTTCACCGGAGATGACTTTCCCAATACAAAAGTTCACCGGAGATGACTTTCCCAATACAAAAGTTCACCGGAGATGACTTTTCCCATACAAAAGTTCACCGGAGATGACTTTCCCAATACAAAAGTTCACCGGAGATGACTTTTCCCATACAAAAGTTCACCGGAGATGACTTTCCCAATACAAAAGTTCACCGGAGATGACTTTTCCCATACAAAAGTTCACCGGAGATGACTTTCCCAATACAAAAGTTCACCGGGCATGACTTTCCCAAAACAAAAGTTCACCGGGCATGACTTTCCCAATACAAAAGTTCACCGGAGATGACTTTTCCCATACAAAAGTTCACCTGAGATGACTTTCCCAATACAAAAGTTCACCGGAGATGACTTTCCCAATACAAAAGTTCACCGGGCATGACTTTCCCAAAACAAAAGTTCACCGGGCATAACTTTCCCAATACAAAAGTTCACCGGAGATGACTTTCCCAATACAAAAGTTCACCGGAGATGACTTTCCCAATACAAAAGTTCACCGGGCATGACTTTCCCAAAACAAAAGTTCACCGGAGATGACTTTCCCAATACAAAAGTTCACCGGAGATGACTTTTCCCATACAAAAGTTCACCGGAGATGACTTTCCCAATACAGAAGTTCACCGGAGATGACTTTTCCCATACAAAAGTTCACCGGAGATGACTTTTCCCATACAAAAGTTCACCGGAGATGACTTTCCAAATACAAAAGTTCACCGGAGATGACTTTCCCAATACAAAAGTTCACCGGAGATGAATTTTCCCATACAAAAGTTCACCGGAGATGACTTTCCCAATACAAAAGTTCACCGGAGATGACTTTCCCAATACAAAAGTTCACCGGAGATGACTTTCCCAATACAAAAGTTCACCGGAGATGACTTTCCCAATACAAAAGTTCACCGGAGATGACTTTTCCCATACAAAAGTTCACCGGAGATGACTTTCCCAATACAAAAGTTCACCGGAGATGACTTTTCCCATACAAAAGTTCACCGGAGATGACTTTTCCCATACAAAAGTTCACCGGAGATGACTTTTCCCATACAAAAGTTCACCGGAGATGACTTTCCCAATACAAAAGTTCACCGGGCATGACTTTCCCAATACAAAAGTTCACCGGAGATGACTTTTCCCATACAAAAGTTCACCGGAGATGACTTTCCCAATACAAAAGTTCACCGAAGATGACTTTTCCCATACAAAAGTTCACCGGAGATGACTTTCCCAATACAAAAGTTCACCGGAGATGACTTTCCCAATACAAAAGTTCACCGGAGATGACTTTTCCCATACAAAAGTTCACCGGAGATGACTTTCCCAATACAAAAGTTCACCGGAGATGACTTTTCCAATACAAAAGTTCACCGGAGATGACTTTCCCAATACAAAAGTTCACCGGAGATGACTTTCCCAATATAAAAGTTCACCGGGCATGACTTTCCCAATACAAAAGTTCACCGGGCACGACTTTCCCAATACAAAAGTTCAGCGGAGATGACTTTCCCAATACAAAAGTTCACCGGGCATGACTTTTCCAAAACAAAAGTTCACCGGGCATGACTTTCCCAATACAAAAGTTCACCGGAGATGACTTTTCCCATACAAAAGTTCACCGGAGATGACTTTTCCCATACAAAAGTTCACCGGAGATGACTTTCCCAATACAAAAGTTCACCGGAGATGACTTTCCCAATACAAAAGTTCACCGGGCATGACTTTCCCAATACAAAAGTTCACCGGAGATGACTTTCCCAATACAAAAGTTCACCGGGCATGACTTTCCCAAAACAAAAGTTCACCGGAGATGACTTTCCCAATACAAAAGTTCACCGGAGATGACTTTTCCCATACAAAAGTTCACCGGAGATGACTTTCCCAATACAAAAGTTCACCGGAGATGACTTTTCCCATACAAAAGTTCACCGGAGATGACTTTCCCAATACAAAAGTTCACCGGAGATGACTTTTCCCATACAAAAGTTCACCGGAGATGACTTTCCCAATACAAAAGTTCACCGGAGATGACTTTTCCCATACAAAAGTTCACCGGAGATGACTTTCCCAATACAAAAGTTCACCGGAGATGACTTTTCCCATACAAAAGTTCACCGGAGATGACTTTCCCAATACAAAAGTTCACCGGAGATGACTTTTCCCATACAAAAGTTCACCGGAGATGACTTTTCCCATACCAAAGATCACCGGAGATGACTTTTCCCATACAAAAGTTCACCGGAGATGACTTTCCCAATACAAAAGTTCACCGGGCATGACTTTCCCAATACAAAAGTTCACCGGAGATGACTTTTCCCATACAAAAGTTCACCGGAGATGACTTTCCCAATACAAAAGTTCACCGGAGATGACTTTTCCCATACAAAAGTTCACCGGAGATGACTTTTCCCATACAAAAGTTCACCGGAGATGACTTTTCCCATACAAAAGTTCACCGGAGATGACTTTCCCAATACAAAAGTTCACCGGAGATGACTTTTCCCATACAAAAGTTCACCGGAGATGACTTTCCCAATACAAAAGTTCACCGGAGATGACTTTCCCAATACAAAAGTTCACCGGAGATGACTTTTCCCATACAAAAGTTCACCGGAGATGACTTTCCCAATACAAAAGTTCACCGGAGATGACTTTTCCCATACAAAAGTTCACCGGAGATGACTTTCCC